>NC_069502.1:33005706-33168206 GCF_027579735.1 Bombina bombina
TTTAGAGGACTTGTCTAGAGCTCGAGCGATGAGAGGGATCGAATGATAACTTGAAATATAAGACCACAAGTGGTGTAAGTACTAATATTGCTCTCCATTTGTAATCTCCGCATATATTTGTCACACAGTGTACCACAGGTCTGTTCAACGTAAGGGCCAGGGGCAACAGTGCATTATAGCTGTCTCTACTTCTGTACATTGTATGTATCTGAACAAGGGAGACTTTTTTTTCGGTAAAGGAGACTTGTGGTATTCACCCCACTATGAAGCAGCAGTGTATTAGCGCAGGCATAGGGCAGAGAAAATTATTTTCTGAATGTGTCTGTAATTGCTCTTTTCAAGTTTATTAATAAAGAATCATATAATTGTTTTGATTGGTAGCACTATGCAGGGCCGCCATCAGGGGGTGACAGGGGTGACTCCTGTCAGGGGCCCAATGGGCCAGGGGGCCCCCATGAGGCAAGAACAAAAAAAAAAAATTTTTTTTTTTTTAAATTTTGGTATCCACCAGTGGGTACTACAGCAGAGTGCTAATTGAGCATGGGAAATGTTATTACAAGGAGTAAAGTATTAGCATTTGAGAGGATTTCTGAGTGTGCACGAAGCCACTATGCACAGTGTGAGACAGACTTGGCACTTTGTTTGTACAGTGTGTGCCTGGGTAGGACGGCAGATAACTTTCATTTGCAGAGGAGGTAGGACTTACTTAGCAAATGTTTTTTATTTCTTTGTGAAATTTTGGATTGTAACTTCAGTGTGGTAGTAGTTGTATGGTGGGGCCAGGGGTCCATAAAAACACATTTTTTTTTAGCAGCAGTGTATTTATGATTATTTGACAATGCTGTAGAAATTCTATATTTAAAACCATGCAGAAATGCTTCCTCCTCAATACACAAATGGTAGGTGCTCTTTTGGCAGATATGTATATATATATTACATTCCAGTGTACTGCCCCTTTATGCAAGGACTTTCCAGATGCAAGGAGGCATTTTATCTAAGATTTTTACATCTGCATAAAATGTTATACTCTCAGACTAAGATTGCTCAGTGTTTAAAATGAGACAGGTTAACTTAAAACTGTTCAGTTTACACTACAGCTGACTTAATTTTGAAATACATACCAACAAGCCTAAATCCTGCATTTAACCAGATGTATGTATGTCTGTGTTTTCTGTGGATATCTCTGTGAGGGTGTGTGCATTCTGTGGATGTCTCAGTGAGGGTGTGTGTATGTACAGTATGTATTTCTGTGTTTTATGTGGTTGTCTCTCTGTGTGTGTATGTCTTTGTGTGTTTTCTGTGGGTGTCTCTGTGTGTGTGTGTGTGTGTATGTCTTTGTGTGTTTTCTGAGGCTGTCTCTGTCGGTGTTTCCTTGGGTGTATGTGCAAGTTTGAGTTTGTGTGTGTGTGTGTGTGTCCATTGTCTGTTCCTTTTTAGGACATTTTACCTTACTACTGATTATTCACATCTTTCTACAGACTTTGAGACTAATGAGACCTTTCCGGAAGTCACCTAATCCACCATTTAACTTTTAAATTATTGTTTAGACAGTTCAGGGCCCTTCTTTTCAGCCACTGCATGCTGTTGTCATTTAGTTGGCATCTTCCTTTACAAAAAGATAACCAGAACTCCATATTTTGTTTTCTAAATCTCCTTTTTTTACAAAACTGTAGTCTACCTCATTACTTGTCAGGTCAATGTAAACAAGTGCTGAGTGTGTTTCTTTGCATGTCTGCTAGAGTGTCTATATGTGAATCCTCATGTGTGAGTGTGTGTGTGTGTGTTTCAGTGTATGAGTGTGTCTGTATGTTACTACCTTTACAACATTTCCAAGTTTAAATAGACACTTAAGAATAAAGTGCATATACGTTTTAGTCACTTGGTCAAAAATTGCACATGTCAAATGGGGGGGGGGGGGGGGCCTGATCAATGGTTAAGTCAGGGGCCCCAAAATTTCTAGTGGCAGCCCTGGCACTATGGTATTTAAAATGAAAAAAGTGTCCCTTTGTAAAGGTTGGACGTGCCCCAGTGTTAAAGGAATAACATAGTAACAATGCTGAATTTATCACATACACAGGTGCTCTCTAGAATCTAAATATTGATCTTATGATTTATGTTTAACACAAGAGTTAAGGCTTGGATTATATAGCCAAATATGTATTGCATAAAAGATGAAATCTAAAAACAAAATGTATGCTTACCTGATAAATTCATTTCTTTCACTATGGTTCAACAGCCAAACTCCTAACACCATGTGCCTTATTTGGAGGAGCCAATCAGGGATTTAGACCCCAAACAAGGCTAAAAACATTCATAAAGTTAGTAAAAAGTATAGAAAACAAGAGGTAGAGGGTGTCACATAGTGCAGATCAGACAAATAGGTATAGGCTATAAGTGTAGCCAAATTACTACTCACGTGATGGAATGCACAATTGTGCAATTCAGGCAGACCGGATCCAATAGTCGTCCGGCAGACACCTAGGCATGTCTGGAACTTGAGATATCCTCGTCCCACTAGAGTGAGTACAGGGATAAACAGTAATTCCCACTGAATATATCCGGCCACAATAAAGACCGGTCCTCTTCTGAGCCCAGTAAAAGATATGTGGATTCCACAGGGATGGCAAAGATGTTTCAAATCCAGAAGGAACAATAAAGTGTAGCAGCAAAGTGACCAATATAAAAGGTTTATCAAAAATGGGTTAAAACAACAGCAACGCGTTTCTCTGTGTCGCAGCACAGTTTCATTAGGCTGTACAAACATTGTCAAAGCTGCTACACTTATATCTATTGGTATCCAATCAGCATCTAGGAAAAATACACACCCACAAGTAACACAGCTGTTTTGAGTGTGATTCATCACAAGAACATGGTTCTTAATTGTTTGCGTGAGAATTCTATATAATTTTATTATCCATGTGTCCTACAAGATAACAGAATAATAATTCTCACAAATATATATATAGTGTGTATAACGTCTCTATTGTCCAGGGCACAGTTGTTATAAATATACAAGTACACTAAGGGAAGTAATGGTAATCATCAGGTTCCTCATCTTATAAAGTGTAAAAATACGTCATATAATAAAGTAAATACTAATCCTAATAGCAATCATCAAAATAAATATACGTCAATATGATGAACAAAGCGTGTATAGCACATTAAAGCCCACAGAAAGTATAATACATATATAGGGATACTATTGTGTATAAGTGAGAGGTGTTATTTATGTTCCTATATATGTAGAACTATATAAAGGGTGTGACAGAAAACGTGATCATAGAATTAAGAGACTGGACATGGCGGTGAACATGACTAATGCTAATATCTACCTTGATACAAACTGTTGTGGTGTAAGGCGATGTACTCTAAAAGTCCGCAACAACTATATATAATAAAGAGCAACTAAATAGTAATCAGGTGATAATACAAAATAGTGGAGGGCGTGGACCAGACGTCATAAGCGTCACAAAATAAACAGCCAGTGCGGGGGATGTGCTAGTGGGATCTAAGCTCCAATAGGACAATGGAGAGCCAATGATCACGGAAGGGGCGTGGAGTACACAATGTAAACAATTCCAGCATGGTAATCCGACTACATCAGTGTAACCATGACAGGAACAACAGCATTCCCGTATAAGTGTCTGCCATAACAGTGACATAGAGTATAAGAACTAGTTGTTATACTCTCACTTTTATGGTCTCATGAATTAATTTACGAATCAGCAATATTGTTTGTTAATTTTTCACTTTGCTGGTATCTCAGTTTGAACTCTGTGCCCTGTATTTGGTGCATGTTTATAGGTTTTTGGGTCTTATCATTAAGATATTATATCTGTGTCACAGACATATCTCATTACCCCTTCACAATTTTATTAGTTCACTTAGTTGTTATATTCCCATGTCTTTTCTCATGGTTCATTATGAATTATACCAGCTATGGTATCACAAATTAGCGCGATTGTCTGTTATTCTCCTTATTGCGGATATCCTATTTTGAATCTGCACCCTGGATTGGGTGCACCCTTATAGTTGTCTAGATTGCAGGTTACTGGCGATTACTGTGAACTTTATTTTATTTTATAATTCTTATATATGTCTAGCTGACTAGTATTTAATTAATTATTATTTATATTGTTTATTCTATCTATTTTATTAATATTTATTATATATATTATGTCACTGTTATGGCAGACACTTATACAGGAATGCTGTTGTTCCTGTTATGGTTACACTGATGTAGTCGGATTACCATGCTGGAATTGTTTACATTGTGTACTCCACGCCCCTTCCTTCATCATTGGCTCTCCATTGTCCTATTGGAGCTTAGATCCCACTAGCACATCCCCCGCACTGGCTGTTTATTTTGTGACGCTTATGACGTCTGGTCCACGCCCTCCACTATTTTGTATTATCACCTGATTACTATTTAGTTGCTCTTTATTATATATAGTTGTTGCGGACTTTTAGAGTACATCGCCCTACACCACAACAGTTTGTATCAAGGTAGATATTAGCATTAGTCATGTTCACCGCCATGTCCAGTCTCTTAATTCTATGATCACGTTTTCTGTCACGCCTTTATATAGTTCTACATATATAGGAACATAAATAACACCTCTCACTTATACACAATAGTATCCCTATATATGTATTATACTTTCTGTGGGCTTTAATGTGCTATACAAGCGTTGTTCATCATATTGACGTATATTTGTGCAGCCTGGTGAAACCATGCTGCGACACGGAGAAACGCGTTGCTGTTGTTTTAACCCCATTTTAATAAACCTTTTATATTAGTCACTTTGTTGCTACACTTTATTGTTCCTTCTGGATTTGAAACATCTTTGCCATCCCTGTGGAATCCACATATCTTTTACTGGGCTCAGAAGAGGACCGGTCTTTATTGTGGCCGGATATATTCAGTGGGAATTACTCTTTATCCCTGTACTCCCTCTGGTGGGACGAGGATATCTCCAGTTCCAGACGTGCCTAGGTGTCTGCCGGACGACTATTGGATCCGGTCTGCCTGAATTGCACAATTGTGCATTCCATCACGTGAGTAGTAATTTGGCTACACTTATAGCCTATACCTATTTGTCTGATCTGCACTATGTGGCACCCTCTACCTCTTGTTTTCTAGACCGATCTATTTTTTGTCGTGGCGTGACACATTAGAGCAGCAAAAGTTTTAAAGAAAACAAGGAGCACCAGTCCATCAAATGGTGTGATATCTTTTGTCAAACAGAATCGTTTTTAATAAATGTATTATTGGTGGCTTATGACATTTGTACTAATGACTTATCTAGCACTGACTTGCACACAGAGAGCTCATAATACGACTATATATAATTGTGCATTTTAGCTATTAGGCTAATACGACTATATATAATTGTGCATTTTGGCTATTAGGCTAATACGACTATATATAATTGTGCATTTTGGCTATTAGGCTAATACGACTATATATAATTGTGCATTTTGGCTATTAGGCTAATACGACTATATATAATTGTGCATTTTGGCTATTAGGCTAATACGACTATATATAATTGTGCATTTTGGCTATTAGGCTAATACGACTATATATAATTGTGCATTTTGGCTATTAGGCTAATACGACTATATATAATTGTGCATTTTGGCTATTAGGTTAATACGACTATATATAATTGTGCATTTTGGCTATTAGGCTAATACGACTATATATAATTGTGCATTTTGGCTATTAGGCTAATACGACTATATATAATTGTGCATTTTGGCTATTAGGTTAATACGACTATATATAATTGTGCATTTTAGCTATTAGGCTAATACGACTATATATAATTGTGCATTTTGGCTATTAGGTTAATACGACTATATATAATTGTGCATTTTAGCTATTAGGCTAATACGACTATATATAATTGTGCATTTTGGCTATTAGGTTAATACGACTATATATAATTGTGCATTTTGGCTATTAGGCTAATACGACTATATATAATTGTGCATTTTGGCTATTAGGCTAATACGACTATATATAATTGTGCATTTTGGCTATTAGGTTAATACGACTATATATAATTGTGCATTTTAGCTATTAGGCTAATACGACTATATATAATTGTGCATTTTGGCTATTAGGTTAATACGACTATATATAATTGTGCATTTTAGCTATTAGGCTAATACGACTATATATAATTGTGCATTTTGGCTATTAGGCTAATACGACTATATATAATTGTACATTTTGGCTATTAGGCTAATACGACTATATATAATTGTGCATTTTGGCTATTAGGCTAAAACGACCATATATAATTGTGCATTTTGGCTATTAGGGTAATACGACTATATATAATTGTGCATTTTAGCTATTAGGCTAATACGACTATATATAATTGTGCATTTTGGCTATTAGGCTAATACGACTATATATAATTGTGCATTTTGGCTATTAGGCTAATACGACTATATATAATTGTGCATTTTGGCTATTAGGCTAATACGACTATATATAATTGTGCATTTTGGCTATTAGGGTAATACGACTATATATATTTGTGCATTTTGGCTATTAGGCTAATGGTAACATTTGATTGCAGCTGTGCTTAGGCTAATACAACTATATATAATTGTGCATTTTGGCTATTAGGGTAATACGACTATATATATTTGTGCATTTTGGCTATTAGGCTAATGGTAACATTTGATTAAAGCTGTGCTTAGGCTAATACAACTATATATAATTGTGCATTTTGGCTATTAGGGTAATACGACTATATATAATTGTGCATTTTGGCTATTAGGGTAATACGACTATATATAATTGTGCATGTTGGCTATTAGGGTAATACGACTATATATAATTGTGCATTTTGGCTATTAGGTTAATACGACTATATATAATTGTGCATTTTGGCTATTAGGCTAAAACGACTATATATATTTGTGCATTTTGGCTATTAGGGTAATACAACTATATATAATTGTGCATTTTGGCTATTAGGCTAATACGACTATATATATTTGTGCATTTTGGCTATTAGGCGAATACGACTATATATAATTGTGCATTTTGGCTATTAGGCTAATGGTAACATTTGATTGCAGCTGTGCTTTTTTCTTCATATTTATAAATAGCTAATATGTGAACTCATGTGGTTAAAATGTAAGTGCATTGCTTGATACTGGAAACTAGAACAATGTGATGTTTATGAAAAAACCTTTAGGAGCCATTTAGGGAATATAAGAAACAAAAACATAAATGTTCTCACTCCTTACATCGTGTAATCTTTAATTGATGACAATTCTCTATAAAATGAGGGGATGTTCTTATAACTATGACACTAATTGAAATCACATTGGACTTTATTGGAGTTACAGCATGCCTGGCCATATTAAAGTGCTAAGGATGACAGAAGCAGACAGTGCATAAAGAACAATTGATTCTGTTCTTATAACTATGACACTTTAATTGAAATCACATTGGACTTTATTGGAGTTACAGCATGTCTGGCCATATTAAAGTGACATGAAACCCAATTCTATTTTCTTTTGTGATTCAGAGAGAGCATGCAATTCTAAACAACTTTCCAATTTACTTCTATAATCTAATTTGTTTTGTTGTCTTGGTATTCTTATACCTTGGTAGGCTCAGGAGCTGCTGATTGGTGGCTGCACATATATACTTCATTTTATTGGCTCAGTGATGTGCATTGCTGTTTCTGCAACAAAGAATACCAAGAGAATGAAGCAATTTAGAAAATATAAGTAAATTGGAAAGTTGTTTAAAATGATATTCTCTTTCTGAATGATGAAAAAAAAAATTTTTTGTTTCACGTCCTATTTAACTATCTCTTATTATACTTAAAGGAACATGAAACCCATATTTTTTTCTTTCATGATTTAAAAAGAGCATGCCATTTTAAACAACTTTCTAATTTACTTCTATTAGCTAATTTGCTTCATTCTCTTGATATACATTGCTGAAAAGCATATCTATATAGGCTCAGTAGCTGCTGATTGGTTGCTGCACATAGATGCCTCGTGTGATTGGCTCATCCATATGCATTGCTATTTCTTCAACAAAGCATATCTAAAGAATTCAGCAAATTAGAAAATAGAAGTAAATTGGAATATTGTTTAAAATTGTATTCTCTACTTGAATCATGAAAACATAATTTATGTAAGAACTTACCTGATAAATTCATTTCTTTCATATTGACTCCAAATAAGCTTGATGAATCAAAAGTTTCAACCAAGAAGCCAAGGAAAAAGCAGAAGCCTTCTGACCTTTCCTAGGACCAGAAAATAAAACAGACTGGAAGTCTTCCTGAAATCTTTAGTAGCTTCCACATAATATTTCAAATCTCTTACCACATCCAAAGAATGTAAGGATCTTTCCAAAGAATTCTTAGGATTAGGACACAAGGAAGGGACAACAATTTCTCTATTAATGTTGTTAGAATTCACAACCTTAGGTAAAAATTGAAAAGAAGTCCGCAAAACTGCCTTATCCTGATGAAAAATCAGAAAAGGAGATTCACAAGAGAGAGCAGATATTTCAGAAACTCTTCTAGCAGAAGAGATGGCCAAAAGGAACAACACTTTCCAAGAAAGTAGTTTAATGTTCAAAGAATGCATAGGCTCAAATGGAGGAGCCTGTAAAGCCTTCAGAACCAAATTAAGACTCCAAGGAGGAGAAATTCATTTAATGACAGGCTTAATACGAACTAAAGCCTGCACAAAACAGTGAATATCAGTAAGTATAGCAATCTTTCTGTGAAGTAAAACAGAAAGGGCAGAGATTTGTCCTTTCAAGGAACTTGCAGACAAACACTTATCCAAACCATCCTGAAGAAACTGTA
Source organism: Bombina bombina (assembly GCF_027579735.1). NCBI lineage: Eukaryota > Metazoa > Chordata > Amphibia > Anura > Bombinatoridae > Bombina > Bombina bombina. The sequence continues at coordinate 33,014,568 of NC_069502.1, forward strand.
AAATTCTAGGAATTCTAAAAGAATGCCAAGAGAATTTATGAGAAGAACACCATGAAATGTAAATCTTCCAAACTCTATAATAAATCCTTCTAGAGACAGATTTACGAGTTTGTAACATAGTATTAATTGCTGAGTCAGAGAAACCTCTATGACTTAATACTAAGCGTTCAATTTCCATACCTTCAAATTTAATGATTTGAGATCCTGATGGAAAAACGGACCTTGAGATAGTAGGTCTGGCCTTAACGGAAGTGGCCAAGGCGGGCAACTGGACATCCGAACCAGATCCGCATACCAAAACCTGTGTGGCCATGCTGGAGCCACCAGCAACACAAATGATTGTTCCATGATGATTTTGGAGATCACTCTTGGAAGGAGAACTAGAGGCGGGAAAATGTAAGCAGGATGATAACACCAAGGAAGTGTCAGCGCATCCACTGCTTCCGCCTGAACATACCTGGACAGGTATCTGGGAAGTTTCTTGTTTAGATGAGAGGCCATGAGATCTATCTCTGGAAGACCCCAAATCTGAACAATCTGAGAAAACCCATCTGGATGGAGAGACCACTCCCCTGTATGTAAAGTCTGACGGCTGAGATAATCCGCCTCCTGATTGTCTACACCTGGGATATGCACCTCAGAGATTAGACAGGAGCTGGATTCCGCCCAAGCAAGTATCCGAGATACTTCTTTCATAGCTTGGGGACTGTGAGTCCCATCCTGATGATTGACATATGCCACTGTTGTGATATTGTCTGTCTGAAAACAAATGAACGGTTCTCTCTTTAACAGAGGCCAAAACTGAAGAGCTCTGAGAATTGCACGGAGTTCTAAAATATTTATTGGTAATCTCGCCTCTTGAGATTTCCAAACCTCTTGTGCTGTCAGAGATCCCCAAACAGCTCCCCAACCTGTAAGACTCGCATCTGTTGTGATCACAGTCCAGGTTGGCCGAACAAAAGAAGCCCCTTGAACTAAACGATGGTGATCTATCCACCACGTCAGAGAGTGCCGTACATTGGGATTTAAGGATATTAATTGTGATATCTTTGAATAATCCCTGCACCATTGGTTCAGCATACAAAGCTGTAGAGGTCTCATGTGAAAACGAGCAAAGGGGATTGCGTCCGATGCTGCAATCATGAGACCTAAAACTTCCATGCACATAGCCACTGAAGGGAATGACTGAGACTGAAGGTGCCCGCAGGCTGCAACCAATTTTAAACGTCTCTTGTCTGTTAGAGACAGAGTCAGAGACACTGAATCTATCTGGAAGCCTAAAAAGGTTACCCTTGTCTGAGAAATCAAGAAACTTTTTGGTAAATTGATCCTCCAACCATGTTTCCGAAGAAACAACACTAGTTGATTCGTGTGAGATTCTGCAGAATGTAAAGACTGAGCTAGTACCAAGATATCGTCCAAATAAGGAAACACTGCAATACCCTGTTCTCTGATTACAGAGAGTAGGGCACCTAGAACCTTTAAAAAGATTCTTGGAGCTGTTGCTAGGTCAAATGGAAGAGCAACAAATTGGTAATGCTTGTCTAGAAAAGAGAATCTCCGAAACTGATAATGTTCTGAATGAATCGGAATATGAAGGTATGCAGCCTGCAAGTCTATTGTGGACATATAATGTCCTCGCTGAATAAAAGACAGAATAATCCTTATAGTCACCATCTTGAAAGTTGGTACTCTTACATAACGATTAAAAATTTTCAGATCCAGAACTGGTCTGAATAAATTTTCCTTTTTTGGGACAATGAATATATTTGAATAAAACCCCAAACCTTGTTCCTGAAAAGGAACTGGCATGATTACCCCTGAAGATTCCAGGTCTGAAACACACTTCAGGAAAGCCTGAGCTTTTACTGGATTTGCTGGGATACGTGAGAGAAAAAATCTTCTCACAGGAGGTCTTACTCTGAATCCTATTCGATACCCTTGAGAGATAATGCTCTGAATCCATTGATTTTGGACAGATTTTATCCAAATATCCTTGAAAAACCTTAATCTGCCACCTACCAGTTGAGCTGGAATGAGGGCTGCACCGTCATGTGGACTTAGGGGCTGACTTTCGTTTCCTAAATGGGTTGGATTTATTCCAATTTGAGGAAGGCTTCCAATTGGAAACAGATTCCTTGGGGGGGAGGATTAAGTTTTTGTTCCTTATTTTGACGAAAAGAACGAAAACGGTTAGAAGCCTTAGATTTACCCTTGGGATTTTTATCCTGAGGCAGAAAAAACTCCCTTTCCCCCAGTGACAGTTGAAATAATAGAATCCAACTGAGAACCAAATAAATTATTACCTTGGAAAGAAAGAGATAGTGATCTAGATTTAGATGTCATATCAGCATTCTAAGATTTAAGCCACAAAGCTCTTCTAGCTAAAATAGCTAAAGACATGGATCTAACATCAATTTTGATAATATAAAAAATGGCATCACAAATAAAATGGTTAGCATATTGCAGTAAGCGAATAATGCTAGATATGTCAGAATCCAATTCTTGTTGCGCTAAATTCTCCAACCAGAAAGTTGATGCAGCCGCAACATCAGCCAAAGAAATTGCAGGTCTGAGAAGATGACCTGAATATTAATAGGCCTTCCTTAGATAAGATTCAAGCTTCCTATCTAAAGGATCCTTAAAAGGAAGTACTATCTTCCATAGGAATAGTGGTACATTTAGCAAGAGTAGAAATAGCCCCATCAACTTTGGGGATTTTTTCCCAAAACTCTATAGATTTTGCTGGTAAAGGATACAATTTTTTAAACCTTGAAGAAGGAATAAAAGAAGTACCTGGCTTATTCCATTCCTTAGAAATCATATCAGAAATAGCCTCAGGAATAGGAAAAACCCCTGGAGAAACCACTAGAGGTTTAAAAACAGCATTTAAACGTTTATTAGACTGAACGTCAAGAAGACTGGTTACCTCAATATCCAAAGTAATTAACACTTCTTTTAATAAAGAACGTATATACTCTATTTTAAATAAATAAGTAGATTTGTCAGTGTCAATGTCGGAGGAAGGATCTTCTGTATCAGATAGATCCTCATCAGAAGAGGATAAATTATTATGTTGTTGGTCATTTGAAATTTCATCAACAATGAGAAGTTTTAAAAGACCTCTTACGCTTATTAGCAGGTGGAAATGCAGACAAAACCTTCAGGATAGAATCAGAAACAAATTCTTTAAAATTCACAGATATATCATGCACATTAGAAGTTAAAGGAACTGCAACTGGCAATGTACTATTACTGATGGATACACTATCTGCATGTAAAAGTTTATCATGACAACTATTACAAATGACATTCGGCGAAATAATTTCTACAATTTTACAACAAATACACTTAGCTTTGGTAGAACCGATGTCAGGCAGCAATGTTCCAGCAGAAACTTCTGAGTCAGGATCAGATTGAGACATCTTGCAAAATGTAAAAGAAAAAACAACATATAAAGCAAAAACATAATTTATGCTTACCTGATAAATGTATTTCTCTTGTAGTGTAGTCAGTCCACGGGTCATCCATTACTTATGGAATATATCTCTTCCTAACAGGAAGCTGCAAGAGGATCACCCAGCAGAGCTTGCTACATAGCTCCTCCCCTCACATGTCATATTCAGTCATTCGACCAAAGCAGACGAGAAAGGAGAAACCATAGGGTGCAGTGGTGACTGGAGTTTAATTAAAATTTAGGTCTGCCTTAAAGACAGGGCGGGCCGTGGACTGACTACACTACAAGAGAAATAAATTTATCAGGTAAGCATAAATTATGTTTTCTCTTGTTAAGTGTAGTCAGTCCACGGGTCATCCATTACTTATGGAATACCAATACCAAAGCTAAAGTACACGGATGAAGGGAGGGACAAGGCAGGAACATTAAACAGAAGGAACCACTGCCTGAAGTACCTTTCTCCCAAAAATAGCCTCCGAAGAAGCAAAAGTGTCAAATTTGTAAAATTTTGAAAAGGTGTGAAGCGAAGACCAAGTCGCAGCCTTGCAAATCTGTTCAACAGAGGCCTCATTTTTAAAGGCCCAGGTGGAAGCCACAGCTCTAGTAGAATGAGCTGTAATCCTTTCAGGAGGCTGCTGTCCAGCAGTCTCATAGGCTAAACGTATTATGCTATGAAGCCAAAAAGAGAGAGAGGTAGCCGAAGCCTTTTGACCTCTTCTCTGTCCAGAGTAAACGACAAACAGGGAAGAAGTTTGACGAAAATCTTTAGTTGCCTGCAAATAGAACTTCAGGGCACGGACTACGTCCAAATTATGCAAAAGTCGTTCCTTCTTTGAAGAAGGGTTAGGACACAGTGATGGAACAACAATCTCTTGATTGATATTCCTGTTAGTAACTACCTTAGGTAAGAACCCAGGTTTAGTACGCAGAACTACCTTGTCTGAATGAAAAATCAGATAAGGAGAATCACAATGTAAGGCAGATAACTCAGAGACTCTTCGAGCCGAGGAAATAGCCATCAAAAACAAAAACTTCCAGGATAACAGCTTGATATCAATGGAATGAAGGGGTTCAAATGGAACGCCTTGAAGAACATTAAGAACTAAGTTTAAGCTCCACGGCGGAGCAACAGTCTTAAACACAGGCTTAATCCTAGTTAAAGCCTGACAAAAAACCTGAACGTCTGGAACTTCAACCAGACGTTTGTGTAGAAGAATAGACAGAGCAGAAATCTGTCCCTTTAACGAACTAGCAGATAAGCCCTTTTCTAAACCCTCTTGTAGAAAGGACAATATCCTAGGAATCCTAACCTTACTCCATGAGTAACTCTTGGATTCGCACCAATATAAATATTTACGCCATATCTTATGGTAAATTTTTCTGGTAACAGGCTTCCTAGCCTGTATTAAGGTATCAATAACTGACTCCGAGAAGCCATGCTTTGATAGAATCAAGCGTTCAATCTCTATGCAGTCAGCCTCAGAGAAATTAGATTTGGATGTTTGAAAGGACCCTGAATTAGAAGGTCCTGTCTCAGAGGTAGAGACCACGGTGGACAGGACGACATGTCCACTAGGTCTGCATACCAGGTCCTGCGTGGCCACGCAGGCGCTATCAGAATCACCGAAGCTCTCTCCTGTTTGATCTTGGCAATCAAACGAGGAAGCATCGGGAATGGTGGAAACATATAAGCCATGTTGAAGACCCAAGGGGCTGTCAGAGCATCTATCAGCACCGCTCCCGGGTCCCTGGACCTGGATCCGTAACCAGGAAGCTTGGCGTTCTGGCGAGACGCCATGAGATCCAGATCTGGTTTGCCCCAACGAAGAATCAGTTGAGCAAAGACCTCCGGATGAAGTTCCCACTCCCCCGGATGAAAAGTCTGGCGACTCCCAGTTCTCTACGCCTGGGATGTAAATCGCTGACAGGTGGCAAGAGTGAGACTCTGCCCAGCAAATTATCTTTGAGACTTCCAACATCGCTAGGGAACTTCTGGTTCCCCCTTGATGGTTGATGTAAGCCACAGTCGTGATGTTGTCCGACTGAAATCTGATGAACCTCAGAGTTGCTAACTGAGGCCAAGCTAGGAGAGCATTGAATATTGCTCTTAATTCCAGAATATTTATTGGGAGGAGTTTCTCCTCCTGAGTCCATCATCCCTGAGCTTTCAGGGAGTTCCAGACTGCGCCCCAGCCTAGAAGGCTGGCGTCTGTTGTTACAATCGTCCAATCTGGCCTGCGAAAGGTCATCCCCTTGGACAGATGTGGCCGAGAGAGCCACCATAGAAGAGAATCTCTGGTCTCTTGATCCAGACTTAGTAGGGGGGACAAATCTGAGTAATCCCCGTTCCACTGACTTAGCATGCACAATTGCAGCGGTCTGAGATGCAGGCGCGCAAATGGTACTATGTCCATTGCCGCTACCATTAAGCCGATTACTTCCATGCACTGAGCTACTGACGGATGTGGAATGGAATGAAGGACATGGCAAGCATTTAGAAGTTTTGATAACCTGGCCTCTGTCAGGTAAATTTTCATCTCTACAGAATCTATAAGAGTCCCTAGAAAGGGAACTCTTGTAAGTGGTAATAGAGAACTCTTTTCCACGTACACCTTCCACCCATGCGACCTCAGAAATGCCAGAACTATCTCTGTATGAGACTTGGCAGTTTGAAAACTTGACTCTTGTATCAGAATGTCGTCTAGGTACGGAGTCACCGCTATGCCTCGCGGTCTTAGTACCGCCAGAAGTGAGCCCAGAACTTTTGTAAAGATTCTTGGAGCCGTAGCTAATCCGAAGGGAAGAGCTACAAACTGGTAATGCCTGTCTAGGAAAGCAAATCTTAGGTACCGATAATGATCCTTGTGAATCGGTATGTGAAGGTAGGCATCCTTTAAATCCACTGTGGTCATGTACTGACCCTCTTGGATCATGGGAAGGATGGTTCGAATAGTTTCCATTTTGAATGATGGAACTCTTAGAAATTTGTTTAGGATTTTTAAGTCCAAGATTGGTCTGAAGGTTCCCTCTTTCTTGGGAACCACAAATAGATTTGAATAGAATCCCTGCCCGTGTTCCATCCGCGGAACTGGGTGGATCACCCCCATTAGTAAAAGGTCTTGTACACAGCGTAGAAACGCCTCTTTCTTTATTTGGATTGCTGATAACCTTGAGAGATGAAATATCCCTCGTGGAGGAGAAGTTTTGAAGTCCAGGAGATATCCCTGAGATATGATCTCCAACGCCCAGGGATCCTGGACATCTCTTGCCCAAGCCTGGGCGAAGAGAGAAAGTCTGCCCCCCACTAGATCCGTTTCCGGATAGGGGGCCCTCTCTTCATGCTGTCTTGGGGGCAGCAGCAGGTTTCTTGGCCTGCTTGCCCTTGTTCCAGGACTGGTTAACTTTCCAGCCCTGCCTGTAACGAGCAACAGCTCCTTCCTGTTTTGGAGCGGAGGAAGTTGATGCTGCTCCAGCCTTGAAGTTACGAAAGGCACGAAAATTAGACTGTTTGGCCCTTGATTTGGCCCTGTCCTGAGGTAGAGCATGGCCCTTACCTCCCGTAATGTCAGCTATAATTTCTTTCAAGCCGGGCCCGAATAAGGTCTGCCCTTTGAAAGGAATATTAAGCAATTTAGATTTAGAAGTCACGTCAGCTGACCAGGATTTAAGCCATAGCGCTCTGCGCGCTTGGATGGCGAATCCGGAGTTCTTAGCCGTAAGTTTGGTTAAATGTACGACGGCATCAGAAACAAATGCGTTAGCTAGCTTAAGTGCTTTAAGCTTGTTCATAATTTCATCCAATGGAGCTGTGCGAATGGCCTCTTCCAGAGACTCAAACCAGAATGCCGCCGCAGCAGTGACAGGCGCAATGCATGCAAGGGGCTGTAAGATAAAACCTTGTTGAACAAACATTTTCTTAAGGTAACCCTCTAATTTCTTATCCATTGGATCTGAAAAGGCACAACTATCCTCCACCGGGATAGTGGTACGCTTAGCTAAAGTAGAAACTGCTCCCTCCACCTTAGGGACCGTCTGCCATAAGTCTCGTGTGGTGGCGTCTATAGGAAACATTTTCCTAAATATGGGAGGAGGGGAAAAGGGCACACCAGGTCTATCCCACTCCTTGCTAATAATCTCTGTAAGCCTTTTAGGTATAGAAAACACGTCAGTACACACCGGTACCGCATAGTATCTATCCAACCTACATAATTTTTCTGGAATTGCAACCGTGTTACAATCATTCAGAGCCGCTAATACCTCCCCTAGCAATATGCGGAGGTTCTCAAGCTTAAATTTAAAATTAGAAATCTCTGAATCCAGTCTCCCTGGATCAGATCCGTCACCCACAGAATGAAGCTCTCCGTCTTCACGTTCTGCAAACTGTGACGCAGTATCTGACATGGTTCTCACCTCATCCGCGCGCTCTGTCCTTAACCCAGAGCTATCGCGCTTGCCTCTTAATTCTGGCAATTTAGATAATACTTCTGTCATAACAGTAGCCATGTCTTGCAAAGTGATTTGTAAGGGCCTCCCTGATGTACTTGGCGCCACAAAATCACGCACCTCCTGAGCGGGAGGCGAAGGTACTGACACGTGAGGAGAGTTAGTCGGCATAACTTCCCCCTCGTTGTCTGGTGATAATTTCTTTACATGTAAAGATTGACTTTTATTTAAAGTAGCATCAATGCAATTAGTACACAAATTTCTATTGGGCTCCACATTGGCCTTTAAACATAGTGAACAAAGAGATTCATCTGTGTCAGACATGTTTAAACAGACTAGCAATGAGACTAGCAAGCTTGGAAATACTTTTCTAAATAAATTTACAAGCAATATAAAAAACGCTACTGTGCCTTTAAGAAGCACAAAAAGCTGTCACAGTTGAAATAACAATGAACCAAAATAGTTATAGCAACCAATTTTTCACAGTAAATGTATTAAGTTAGCAAAGGATTGCACCCACCAGCAAATGGATGATTAGGAAAGTGGAGGGCTGATTAAGCACGCAGCAACTTAAGGGTTAACTTTTGACTTAGTTGCTACGTGCATTAATGCATGTGTGTGTGTAGCTGGTCTGACAGCTAGAGGGAGTTGTTGCACAACCTATATTAAGGGCTGTAGGCAGGAAGTAGGGTCACTAACCTGTTTTCTGTCTTGCAGGTGGAAGCATGGTGAAGCCTCGTCGCACTTCCAGGCCTCCAAGGCGTTTTTGTGAAGAGCAGGATTCACCTGAAAAGAGAAGGAGGACATTAGCCTATACTATGGGTGATATTATTCCTCCCTCTCCCTCTGTTCCCTCAGCTATGCCTTTTCCTCATGCTACTTATGCTCTCCTGTCCTCTTCTCTCCCTGCTCCCCCTCCTCCCCCCTCTTTTCTCCCTGCCTATTCTATATCCCTTCCTTCTTCTTCTGTCTCTTCTTCTGAAATTTTTTCCTCCCCTTCTTCTGTTCCTGTAGTTTCTTTTTCTTCATCTCTTGCTGTTCCTATTTTTTCTTCCACCCCTTCTTTCTTCCCTGCACTGACTAGGACTTCTTATTTCCCCTTGGGCAACCCCCCTCAAACATCCATCCCTCCCAGCAGCTTGCCGTTTTCAGCCCCTGCATCTTGCATGCATGGGGGGACCGGTCCTGCTGCTCCTTCTGCTCCGGATCCTCACATGGTGGAGGGGGACCCTATGTCCCCCTTGCTTCTTAGTGAGACCGGTCTGTCCGATGGATCCGACTCTCCTCCTCTGACTGCCGGTCAGAGGGTAGTCGGTGGTGGAGAGGCGGATCCAGGGCCTTCTAATGCGGGGCCGTCTGCGCCGCATGGTCTAGGAGCCATGCGGTCTTCTTACCATGTGCGCGCGCGTGTTACGTCGCCGACTCCGCCCCCGGTGACGTCACGCGCCCTCCGGGTCTCGGCGCCATCTTGCTCAGAGAGAGCCCGCGCGCAGAGACCGGAGGCTGCGCATCCAGCAGGAGTTAACAGGCCAGGCAGCAATCGGATACCCTCCCAGGTAAGTGGGGTATCCGGTCCTGGCAATAGGGCTCAGGGTGAGGCTGTGAGTTATAGAAAGGGCCAGGGAGCCGGCAAAAAGGGGAAAGGTCCTCTCAAAAAGGCTGCAGGGGTCAGTAAGCCAAAACGAACTAGACAAGGGGCAGTTAGGAAGGGACATCAAGCAGTAGATTTAACCCCCACTGGGAAACGCATAAATAAATCAGGGGGGTACATGAATATTTTGGCCAGCTTAAAAAAGAGACTTTTAGCCAGGGGCCCAGGCAGTTTGCAGGGGGTAGGTGTATCACAGAGTCAGGGACAGGGGGCACAGAACCTTATTGTCGATTCCGGTGATACCCCCACTTGCCCTATTGTATTACAGGTTGCGATGGCATCGGCAGCATCTACATCGGCCGCAGCTGAGGCTGCGGCAGCAATACCAAGTCAAGCCGGGATGTCAGCTGCAGTGGTGATCCCCGCAGCACGGCAGACACCTCGACCTACGCCTTTGGTGTCGGTTCCTGCGTCATCAGGAGCAGAAGCAGCTACTGGAGCTGGTGAGTCCTTGATTGCACCACACTGTAGGGGGGAGGATGGTTTCTCCACAGGGGACTCTGATAGTTCATCAGGTTTCAAGGACAAAGGTCAGCGCAAGCTGTTTAGGTACATTAGGAAGATAGCGGACGCAAAGGGGGCCAGCGTAGTAGGCTCAGTTAGCTTAGGGGCGCAAGGTGGATCCCAGGGACTGTCAGTCCTGGGTTCCCAGCCGGGTAGTCAGGCTTGCTCATCGAAGTCGCTAGTGGCCAGCACGTCGGATACTTATCCGTGCATCGTGCATTCGCTCCATTCCCATCTCAAACCGCGCATTGCTAAACGTATTAAGGAAGGGAGGTACGTTAAGATCTTTGAGCTGTCTAGGCTAGCGCAGGATCTGAAAGAGAGAGTCGAGGAGGGGTCTGGCGACAAGAAAGCCAAGAGACCTGAGACATACGAGGAATGGATGCGGTGCTTCCGAGTATTGGCTTCCTGTTATTTGGAAGCTAACCCTCAACATAACCTGAATATCCTCAAGTATATGGAAGTCATCGATGACATTCATACAAGAGGTAAAGAGACAGCATGGCGTCAATACGACGCCGAGTTCCGGCGCAGGTTGGAATCTAATCCGATTCTTCATTTTGGAATGAAGGAAATGGATTTGTTCTCGGGCCTGGAGCTATCAGACAGCGCAGTCGTTACTCCCACGAGGCCGGCGTTGCCTAGCATGCCGAATAGGCAGTTTAGACGGCGGGGGGGGGGGAGAGTGTTGGAAGTTCCAAGAGAAGCAGTGTGATAAAGGAACCCAGTGTCTCTTTCGTCACATCTGCATCTACTGCAGTGGGGCCCACGCGGGCTCTGAGTGCTCCAGGCGTCGTGATTCAAGCGGGGGGAGGCCCCCATTTAGACCGCAAGCTGCGGGAAAGGGCGCATACACCCCTGAGGCTAGGGGAAATTTGTAGCTTGCTTAGGGAATATCCAGATCAGGTAGCGGCTGGCTTCCTTAGATCCGGTTTGTCATATGGTTTTTGCATTCCAGTTAAGCGCCCCGTTTTTTCCTCCCCTATAGTTCGCAACCTTAAATCTGTTGCTCAACATCCACAGGCCGTGGCGGATAAGATAGCCAAGGAAGTAGAGTTAGGGCGCATGGCCGGCCCTTATTTAAGTCCCCCTTTGGGGAACTTAGTTGTCTCCCCTCTAGGCGTAGTGCCAAAGAAAGAGCCCGGGAAGTTCAGGCTGATACAGCATTTGTCTCACCCTGAGGGTGCGTCCGTGAACGACGCGCTCGATGAGGGAGACACGTCTGTTTCTTACCAATCCTTTGAATCTGCGTTGGCGGTTATTCAAGGGTTGGGGCGAGGGACGGAGATGGCGAAGGTTGACATTGAATCTGCCTTTCGCCTCCTGCCTATCCATCCGGGGAGTTTCTATCTGATGGGGTGCAGGTTTCAGGATCGGTACTACGTGGACCGCTGCTTACCAATGGGTTGCGCCATTTTGTGCGCTTACTTTGAATTATTTAGTTCCTTTTTGCATTGGGCAGTGGTTCGCGAGTCCGGGCTGGAACATGTAGCGCATTATTTAGATGATTTCTTGTTGATGGGTAGGGCAGGATCTGGGGATTGCGCAAGGTTGCTTGCTAGTATGATTCATCTTTCTTCGCGCCTAGGTGTTCCTTTGGCAGCGGAAAAGACTGAAGGGCCTGGTACGCGTATTGTCTTCCTGGGTATCGAAATCGATACCATGAAGGGAGAATGTAGGTTGCCTAGGGCTAAGATTGACTCTGCATTGGCAGCCATTCTAGCTATCAGAGAGGCTGGGAGGTCCACGCTGCGTGACTTTCAGTCTCTGCTTGGCCTCTTGAATTTCGCGTCCAGGGTGATTCCTATGGGCAAGATTTTTAATCGCAGAATGGAGGCGGCAACCAGGGGACTTAGATTACCTAGGGCCCTGGTTAGGATTTCTGCAGATATCTTGAGTGACCTGTCAGTCTGGTCCTCATTTCTGCGCGATTTCAATGGCGTAAGGATTTGGTTACCCAAACCGGTCAGCAGCCAACAGCTGCACCTATACACCGACGCCGCTGGGGGTCATGGTTTAGGTGCCTATTTTGAAGGTTCGTGGTGCGCGGCGCCGTGGCCGGCCGCATGGGGAAGCACAGGGTTGTTAAAAAACTTGACACTGCTGGAGCTTTTCCCCATCTTAGTAGCTGTTGAGCTGTGGCACGGGCGCTTACAGAACCGGGCGGTTACTTTCTGGTGCGATAACCTATCACGCTATCAACAGGCTATCGGCTTCTCCCCCCCCCCCCCGTAGTTAACGTGTTGCGTCAGCTTGTCCTGCTCTGTCTGCGACATAACATTATGTTCACGGCGAGACATGTCCCCGGGGTCCGCAACGTGATAGCGGATTCGCTGTCCAGGGGTCAGTGGGATAGGTTTAGGGAGTCTGCGCCTGCAGCTGAGGCGCGGGGTGACGTTTGTCCTGCTTATCTCTGGCAGGTGGTGAGTTCTGGGGAACTGCGCTAAGGTTGCTGCAAGGGTCGCTGGCGGCGAGAACATGGCATTCATACCGCAGGTATTGGGCCGAATGGGAGGACTTTCTGTCCATGCAGGGTTTATCCTGGAGCACGCCAGGCGTGCATAGCTTTTTGCAGTGGGTGGCGTGTTTACATGAGAAAGGAGTGGCGCCGGGCGCCATAGGCAGCAGGGCAGCGGCCGTTTCTTTCTTTTCCAAGTTATATGGAGTCCCAGATATGTCAAAGTCTTTTCTAGCCAGGGCAGCCATCAAAGGGGCACATAGGGTTACAGTGGTTAAAAAGGATATCAGAGAACCAGTAACTAGGGATAGGCTGTTGAGTATGATGAAGGTCCTCCCGATTGTCTGCAGTTCAGAGTATGAGGTTGTCCTCTTTGCAGCTGCATTTGCTCTGGCTTACTTTGCTGAGCTGCGTGTCAGCGAATTAGTGGCTCCATCCAAGGGCGCTAGCGGGTCTGCGCTGCTGATGGAGCATGTTAGGCTTGAAAGGGACGTGGTCCTGGTATTTGTGGCTCGATCCAAGACGGATCAGTTGGGGAAAGGGAAATGGCTCAATTTGCTATCGCAGGTGGAGCCATTAATTTGCCCGGTTCAGTGCTGTAAAAAGTATACAGACGTCAGGCCAAAGGTTGAGGGTGCGTTTTTGGTCCACGCTACCGGTTCCTTCTTATCTGTTTTTCAATTTAGAGTGGTTCTGAGAAAGGTAGTCTTGAGTTTAGGATGGGACCCCTCGGTGGTGGCCCCGCATTCGTTTAGGATCGGGGCTGCCACTGACGCGGCCATGGCAGGGTCGTCAGAGAAGGAAATCAAGGTCTTAGGGCGGTGGGCTTCAGACAAGTTTAAAAAATATATAAGACCGCTGAAGCGTGATGTTGTTGTTTAATACGTTAGATAAGTTCCAGTTGTTATTGTTGGTTAGGTTTGAGGAAGCCAGGTTGGTTTTATTTCTTTATTGTTACAGGTGGAGGGCGCCCGTGCATGAGAGTATGGATTGTGGGGCATTCGTATGTCCATTGGGCTGCCTTGCGTGCAGCGGCAAGCGCAGGAGGTTTGCAGTTGGGGTTGCCAGCGAGGAGGATAGGAATCCGGTGGCTTGGCAAGCGAGGGATGATGTGGTCGGAGTTGCCGACTCAAGTGGCAGAGGCCAGAAGGCGCTGGGGGCGCCCTCATGTGATTGTTTTACATTTGGGGGGAAATGATGTTGGGACCATGCCCATGGGGGATTTGGCGAGTATGATGATAGCAGACATCAGATGGTTGGCGACCCAGTTTCCTGAGGTCAGGATTGTGTGGTCCCAGATTATCTCCAGGAATGTTTGGAGGCATATGAGCTCTCGCAAGGCAGGCTTTAGAGTGAAGAGGAAGCTCAATAGGGACATTATCAAGGCTGTGTTAGCAGATGGGGGTAAGGTCATCACTCACGATAACATCCGAATTGACACCCCAGGGCTTTTCCGGAGGGACGAAATACACCTGTCGGATGTTGGGAATGATTTGTTTTTGGGGAACATCAGACGGTTTCTGGCTTCACTGAGTTTGTAGTGGCGGCAAGAGTTCCGTGTCCTCTTTGGGTGGCGGCAGAAGGGGTGCGACAAACATCCAGTAGGGACAGCCTGGGGGGTAATAAGAGGAGGGGGACAGGCGAGCACATATAACGACAGCCGCAAGGGCCGACGCTCGGTGGCTCCCTGCACGATCCCTCCTAAAAAATCCCCTAGGCTGTCGGGTTTGGGGGGCGTCCCCCGTTCCCTTAGGGCAGTCGCACCCTTTGCTTTGGAGTTGTAGGACAGGGGTGCCTTTTTTCTTGCCAGCCAACGTTATTTGTTTATTAGGTTATTTAATTAAGTTATTCGTTTAATAAATACAACCCCTCTCCCCAGACGGGGGAAGGGGTTTTTTGCTCCCATAACTGGCGTCTGTGTCTTTTATTGGGTTATTGGGGTTAAAGTGTGTTTTTTCCACGTAGCAGGTAAGAGCTAGAAAGTTTTACCCTTAGGAAAGTGGAGGGCTGATTAAGCACGCAGCAACTTAAGGGTTAACTTTTGACTTAGTTGCTACGTGCATTAATGCATGTGTGTGTGTAGCTGGTCTGACAGCTAGAGGGAGTTGTTGCACAACCTATATTAAGGGCTGTAGGCAGGAAGTAGGGTCACTAACCTGTTTTCTGTCTTCCCTCCCTTCCCTCCCAAGTTACAGATGTTCGGTTCCAGTTATGGCGGGTGTGTTCCAGTTGACGGCGTGCAGGCGATGCTGGCAATAGTAACACTTTGGCTGGGGGCTGAATAGTCACTCGGACCTTAGTAAGTCCAAAGTGCTTTAATTTTCTGTTTTAGGGACCCCCCCTTCGGAACTAACAGTCTTTTGGCTGAGGAACCGTTGTCTGCAGAGTTCGGGGGTCCCTCAACTTCAGTTGGTTAGGAACATGGCGTCATGTTCCTGTTGCGGCGGCAGAAGGGGTGCGACAAACATCCAGTAGGGACAGCCTGGGGGGTAATAAGAGGAGGGGGACAGGCGAGCACATATAACGACAGCCGCAAGGGCCGACGCTCGGTGGCTCCCTGCACGATCCCTCCTAAAAAATCCCCTAGGCTGTCGGGTTTGGGGGGCGTCCCCCGTTCCCTTAGGGCGGTCGCACCCCTTGCTTTGGAGTTGTAGGACAGGGGTGCCTTTTTTCTTGCCAGCCAACGTTATTTGTTTATTAGGTTATTTAATTAAGTTATTTGTTTAATAAATACAACCCCTCTCCCCAGACGGGGGAAGGGGTTTTTTGCTCCCATAACTGGTGTCTGTGTCTTTTATTGGGTTATTGGGGTTAAAGTGTGTTTTTTCCACGTAGCAGGTAAGAGCTAGAAAGTTTTACCCTTAACCCCTTAATACCCAAAAACGGATTAACAATTTAATAATTAACGTTTTTCTCACAGTCAAAACACACTGTCACAGGTCTCTGTGACTGATTATCTCCCTCAAAATGAATTTTGAAGACCCCTGAGCTCTCTAGAGACGATCTGGATCATGGAGGATGAAGTTGACAGATTGTGACTGAATTTTTACTACGCAAAAAAGCGCTAAAATAGGCCCCTCCCACTCATATTACAACAGTGGGGAAGCTCAGAAAACTGTTTCTATGCAGAAAACAAAGATGGCCATGTGGTAAAAATCATTCCCCAATAAGTTTTATCACCAAGTACCTCACAAAAAACGATTAACATGCCAGTAAACGTTTTAAACATACATTTGAAAAGTTATGAATTGTTATTAATAAGCCTGCTACCAGTCGCTTTTACTGCAGTTAAGGCTCATACATTATTTCAGTATTAAAAGTATTTTCAGAGGGGGGGCGGAGCCAACTGCAGAGGGAGACGGACGCACTTGTGTATAGCTCCTGGCCTTAACTAGCCTTAAAGTGTTTATTTACCCTTATGATGTTGACTTTTAGGGCTATAAGGAGCCTTCATGTTCCCTACTAATATTGAGGATCCAAGCAACTGTGCAAGTGGACATACTTGAGCAAGAGAATTCTTCTAAAATTATGATCAAGATGGAGGCCCTTAGAGTTTGGGAGCGGGCTGTGGCGCAGCTCATACATAAGCACTATGAGAGGATGGAATTGGCTCTAGAGGAGTGCTGTGCTGGAATAAGCCCACTTATATCTGTTACCCCTATCCTGACTGCTGATAACATTGTCTTAGATCAGGGTATTTATACCGTATCACCAACTTTTGAGCCCTTGTGTTCCGCGCCTGAACTCTCTCCCTATACCGAGTCTCCTCTATGCAGCCAAAAAGACCGAGCTGTTTATGTGGGGGGTGAGATTGCGGAGGCTGCAACGGAAGATTGCCCTGCCATGCTAATTGAGCCAGACCCCGGAGCGGACTGCGCCTCGCTCCCGAACACACTTACAGCTAAGAGGCAGATGGCGTTTGCAGCTGGCTGTCACGCGTGGAGAGCGCTTCTTCTGCTCGATACTTCAGCCGACAAAATGAGTGAGCCCACACCTGTTAATCTTACTATAGATCCCGACGAGAGGGGCAACCCTCCAGATTGTCCCCTTGAGTGGCCTCTTCAGCCAAGTATAGAAGCTTTGCACCCTAAGGGCATTGGTTAGGAGACCAGGAATGTGAGATCGGGAGTCGGCTATACCCAGACCCATCTTATTTGGTCTCATATAGTCGGCTTACTTTAGAGCATAGTCCTGGGAATTGCCTTATTCTAATACAGAACCTACGGTTACAACTTGAGACACGGTTTGTTACTACTCGTTCCTGATATAGGTGCTTGCCATCAAACTGTTTCTTCCCGCTATCCCTTCTGACCCTTCTGCTGCAACTCATTCTACCCTGTTGGAGTGGGTGACAGTCTTTTGTTTAGCTATACCAGTGCACTTTGGGAAGGCTTGTGTGCTGGTCTTGGAGAGACTCTGTTAATAACTTGGACACCTATGTTTTTGCACCGCATAATTATATATTTATGGACTGATATAGGCAAACTGCCTTGTACTAGTGGGGTTTAATGTAATATAGAAATATTGCTTATTAGTAATTTGTCTTCATTAAGGGTCAGCCCTGAATTATACCACGATCACTGCACTTACTGAGGACTTTTGACTGACTCTGACCACAAAGACAGCATGTTTGCTTATTTCTGGACTGTCCTCCATAAGTTGATTTGCACTCGATGTTTCCTTCAAGCCTTTTTATTATCTATAAGTTTTTTACAGTCTTACTCTCCAGTTTGTTTATTGTATGCAAGAAGCACTCATTGAAATGTACCCTCACTGTCTGCATTTTAAAAAATATGCTTATTTCTCATTGTTTGCAGATTTACTGTGTTTTATGGTTGGCATTTCAATGTAAATCGTGCTGAAAAGTACTTCAGGATATTGACTATCTATTCCATAAATATAGATGTATTTGGGTCTAACATTTGTTTGCTCTACTCTATGATTCACTTCTATTGTATTTAAGCGTTAACTCAAGCACACCTTTTGTTTTATATAATATGAAGTGGAAGGACAATACTGTTACCAATGAAGATCTGCAGATCTGATTCGACATTTCAGTACTTTTTGAGGCTCAAATTTTATATTTATATTTTTTTTCTCTCTTTATTTTTTCTTCTAGAACTTTATGTTGAATGTTACATATGAAACATATGTCTACCTACTTTTTATTTATAACTGATGCATAGTTTTTATTTGAACTCAATGTAGTGCTTACAATACTTTGTTACTGACAGACTATTAACCTAAGCATACTCTGCTGCAGATTTGCCTTTCTCCATATTTCATCCTCTGTTCTTATGTATTATTTAGTTAATATAGATTGCATACCTATATTTAGTTTGAGATTTGTCTGTTATGAATATACTTAATAAGCTTAGATCTTAGCAATTTCAATCTATAGTACGATGTTCTGAATACCTTTAAAAATGACTCCAGAATTAATGCATAACAGCACTTGTTTTCAAATATCCTGCTTTACACTGTTTGTTTGGAACTAGTATTAAGCTCTTGTTATATCCCACTGTGAGTTTATGAATGTACCAGTATGATAGTGCCTGACATTGATGTTTTGGTACTAACACTCTTTAGCCATAATATGTTAGCTCTGATAGTTTTATTATGACAGATTTTATATATGTTCTCATTCTCCGAGCTATGTGTCCTGTTCTCATGTCTTCTGTCACCTCTTATTCATATTTTTATAGAAGCTTAATTGCTCTCCACATACCAGTATATGTAACGTATTTGTACCAGTGTGATGGTGCCTGACATTAATATTTTGGTACTAACACTCTTCAGCCATAATATGTTAGCTCTGTTAGTTTTATTATGACAGATCCTATATATGTTTTCATTCTCTGAGCTATGTGTCCTGTTCTCATGTCTTCTGTCACCTCCTATTCACATTTATATAGAAGCTTAATAGCTCTCCACATACCAGTATATGTAACGTATTCAACTGCCTATTAGACTCTTATCTTTACTGCCGCAGGGCATAGGGCCCGTGTCCTGTGGCAGATTTAATTTTTCCGTCACTATCTTACATATCTTGACCTGGTAGCAATTGGGTTATTATAGTGACTATGTGGATTTCCATGTCACAATTAGTGGAGTTAATTCTGCACGACACTAGTGCTTCTATGGCTTTCTTTTACACACCGCTTAGTATTTTGAGCCAACTGCAACTATGAGGTGTACTATACATATCACAATTACTGGGTAAGTCATGTTTACCGTTAAGTACCTATGAAAAGAGGAGCTCCGGTTCAATAGACATAATGACCTCCGTACCCCCCCCCATACTATAGAACTCAGGATAGGCTGGATTCATCCTGAGTCTTTAAAGCGGTTTTTCTCGTCACACAACTGCAATTAACCTATGGTTTTATATATTCTTTATATCATATATTACCTACCCAGTTTAAACAACCACCTATAGGAGTTAGCCCAATTACAACCCATTTTATGTGCATCTGTTTGGCAAATTCAGAAGACATACTGACATCTCTTGTCTGCTTCTCATAGATAACCCATCACCTCCACCCCCCCCACTCCACCTAATATGCCTCCCCTAGTGGGAGGACTGAATACGCGGTTTCTCTTACATATACCGCACCCTATTTACCCTCCTTTCTAGCAAAATCTTGCAGGTTATCATTATACTCAGTTTTATTTCTCTCTTAACCTACGCAAGATTGTCCAAATATATATATATATATATATGCACGTAATAATATTATCCCTTTGGCACTTTACTTAACCTACACATTATTCATATTAGTATGAGATAAAATTATAAAAAACTGAGGTTTACTAACGAGATCCATAAGTGGTCTCCTTCGTTTGCACATGCCTTCTTTTATCTTAATGCTTGTGATGGCCCAAGAGTGGCCTAGTATTTTATTTAAAAGGCATCTCACTGTTTGGCATTCTATGTATATCATGGTTGCATGATATGTAAATTGTTACACTTATGTTTATTTCCTGTGTTTGTCTTTTCATTCACGTAACACTAAACCTTACTGTATGTGACATGCAATGCAAGAACCTGTTTTTTATGACTATTGTATGCCTTTGAATATTCCTCAATAAAAATTATTAAAAAAAAAAAAAAAAAAAAGTATTTTCAGAGTCAATTCCATTCCTTAGAATAATACATTCAGTGTACACACACTCATCAGCCTAATACCAGTCGCTATCACTGCATTTAAGGCTGAACTTACTTTACATTGGTATCAGCAGTATTTTCTCAGTCAATTCCATTCCTCAGAAAAATAATTACTGCACATACCTCATTTGCAGGGGGGCCCTGCATGCTATTCCCCTTCTCTGAAGTTACCTCACTCCTCAGATGAGAACAGCCAGTGGATCTTAGTTACGTCTGCTAAGATCATAGAAAACGCAGGGAGATTCTTCTTCTAATGCTGCCTGAGAATAAACAGCACACTCCGGTGCCATTTAAAATAACAAACTTTTGATTGTAGAAATAAACTAAGTTAAAAAACACCACAGACCTCTCACAGCGACCTATCTAGTTAGGCTGCAAGAGAATGACTGAATATGACATGTGAGGGGAGGAGCTATGTAGCAAGCTCTGCTGGGTGATCCTCTTGCAGCTTCCTGTTAGGAAGAGATATATTCCATAAGTAATGGATGACCGGTGGACTGACTACACTTAACAAGAGAAATGATAAATTTCCTTATATGACAGTTTCAGGAATGGGAAAAAATGCAAATAGCATAGCCCTCTGATAGAGAAAAAGGCAAACATCAATGGGGTATTGAAATAATGAAAAAGTTTGGCGCCAAGTATGACGCACAACGTAACTAAAAACTTTTTTGGCGCCAATAACCAGAAATGACACACTCGCGTCACTAATGACGCAACCGTGCGTCATAAACGTAAATTCTCGCACCAAGAATGGCGCAATAAAGTTTAGCATTTGACGCACCCGCAGGGCCTAATACCGCCCGCAATTTGCAAGAAGTAGTCAATTGAAAAAAAGACTAAACCCCAGGTAAGAAATACATTTCTTACAAAAAAAATTTTTTTATATTCCCCAAATATGAAACTGACAGTCTGCAGAAGGAAATACATGAACCTGACTCATGGCAAATATAAGTACAATACATATATTTAGAGCTTTATATAAATGCATAAAGTGCCAAACCATAGCTGAGGTGTCTTAAGTAATAAAAAACATACTTACCAAAAGACACCCATCCACATATAGCAGATAGGCAAACCAGTACTAAAACAGTTTTCAGTAGAGGTAATGGTAAATTGAGAGTATATCGTCGATCTGAAAAGGGAGGTAGGAGATGAATCTCTACGACAGATAACAGAGAACCTATGAAATAGACCCCCGTTAGGGAAATCATCGTATTCAATAGGCGATACTCTCTTCACGTCCCTCTGACATTCGCTGTACTCTGAGAGGAACCGGGCTTCAACAATGCTGAGAAGCACATATCAACGTAGAAATCTTAGCACAAACTTACTTCACCACCTCCATAGGAGGCAAAGTTTGTAAAACTGAATTGTGGGTGTGGTGAGGGGTGTATTTATAGGCATTTTGAGGTTTGGGAAACTTTGCCCCTCCTGGTAGGATTGTATATCCCATACGTCACTAGCTCATGGACTCTTGCCAATTACATGAAAGAAATAATTTTTTGGGGTTTAGTGTCCCTTTAAAGTGCTAAGGATGACAGAAGCAGACAGTGTATAAAGAACAATTGATTCTGTTCTTATAACTATGACACTTTAATTGAAATCACATTGGACTTTATTGGAGTTACAGCATGTCTGGCCATATTAAAGTGCTAAGGATGACAGAAGCAGACAGTGCATAAAGAACAAATGATTCTGTATAGGATCAGATTTAAAAGTGACACAAAAGACACAGTTTTTCTCACGCCTTTGATGCTATAGGATGACACCTTGCTTTACGGCGCAAATGTAACCCTATGGCAAGAAAGAGCATCTAACCTCTTCTTGAAATGTAGATCACATGGTACCAGATACATACAGGAAATAGTTGCACTCATTTTTACATTTCAATTCTTATTAATTGATCATTGTGACCAGGGATAGGCAAGGTGTCCGTACACAGACACTGGTGTCCATGACAAGCCCTTGCAGTGTCCGCCACAACCTTAGTATATGTTTTGATTGAATAATAGGAATTAAAAAAAATATGTAGTGTGCATAAAGTTTCATCTTACTCAAGTGAAAAGTTAGTGTGTAGCTTGTCACTTTTTATGTCCCACACTCAAATGGTTGGGATACTTTGTTCACAGACAGAATACAGCTCCACACTCCTGCAGTTGACAACTTATATTTAGTTTATCCACCCAAACAGGATGTGCACAGTGGCAAGTGAGGTAGGTATTGCTGGCCACAAATAAATATATAGAATTACTGAAAAACATTATGCAAATTATTCAATATGAAATTTAGTTTATATATATATATATAAAATTTAGGCCTCGTCAGTGAGGTGTAGCCATATTCCTCTAAGCACACTGAGCCAGAAGTCTATGTCTAGGAGACTAAATACACATAGAGAGAAGCACAGTCACAGGAGTGAACAACTGTCTCAAAACCATATATTTAGTATATATATATTTAGTATATATATATATATATATATATATATATATATATATATATATATATATATATATATATAGTGGGGCAATTGTGCAAGTTCTCCCACTTAAGAAGATGAGAGAGGCCTGTAATTTTCATCATAGGTATACCTCAACTATGAGAGACAAAATGTGGAAACAAATCCAGACAATCATATTGTCTGATTTGGAAAGAATTTATTTGCAAATTATGGTGGAAAATAAGTATTTGGTCACCTACAAACAAGCAAGATTTCTGGCTCTCACAGACCTGTATCTTCTTCTTTAAGAGGCTCCTCTGTCCTCCACTCATTACCTGTATTAATGGCACCTGTTTGAACTTGTTATCAGTATAAAAGACACCTGTCCACAACCTCAAACAGTCACACTCCAAACTCCACTATGGTGAAGACCAAAGAGCTGTCAAAGGACACCAGAAACAAAATTGTAGACCTGCACCAGGCTGGGAAGACTGAATCTGCAATAGGCAAGCAGCTTGGTGTGAAGAAATCAACTGTGGGAGCAATAATTAGAAAGACATACAAGACCACTGATAATCTCCCTCGATCTGGGGCTCCACGCAAGACCTCACCCCGTGGGGTCAAAATGATCACAAGAACGTTGAGCAAACATCCCAGAACCACACGGGGGGACCTAGTGAATGACCTGCAGAGAGCTGGGACCAACATAACAAAGGCTACCATCAGTAACACACTATGCCGCCAGGGACTCAGATCCTGCAGTGCCAGACGTGTCCCCCTGCTTAAGCCAGTAAATGTCCGGGCCCCTTCTGAAGTATGCTAGAGAGCATTTGGATGATCCAGAAGTGGATTGGGAGAATGTCATATGGTCAGATGAAACCAAAGTAGAACTGTTTGGTAGAAACACAACTCGTCATGTTTGGAGGAGAGAGAATGCTGAGTTGCAACCAAAGAACACCATACCTACTGTGAAGCATGGGGGTGGCAACATCATGCTTTGGGGCTGTTTCTCTGCAAAGGGAACAGGATGACTGATCCGTGTACATGAAAGAATGAATGGGGCCATTTATCGTGAGATTTTGAGTGCAAACCTACTTCCATCAGCAAGGGCATTGAAGATGAAAAGTGGCTGGGTCTTTCAGCATAACAATGATCCCAAACATACCGCCCGGGCAACGAAGGAGTGGCTTCATAAGAAGCATTTCAAGGTCCTGCAGTGGCCTAGCCAGTCTCTAGATCTCAACCCCATAGAAAACCTTTGGAGGGAGTTGAAAGTCCGTGTTGCCCAGCGACAGCCCCAAAACATCACTGCTCTAGAGGAGATCTGCATGCAGGAATGGGCCAACATACCAGCAACAGTGTGTGACAACCTTGTGAATACTTACAGAAAACGTTTGACCTCTGTCATTGCCAACAAAGGATATATAACAAAGTATTGAGATGAACTTTTGATATTGACCAAATACTTATTTTCCACCATAATTTGAAAAAAAATTATTTCCAAATCAGACAATGTGATTGTCTGGATTTGTTTCCACATTTTGTCTCTCATAGTTGAGGTATGCCTATGATGAAAATTACAGGCCTCTCTCATCTTCTTAAGTGGGAGAACTTGCACAGTTGGTGGCTGACTAAATACTTTTTTGCCCCACTGTATATATATATTTATTTATTTATTTATTTTTTTAATATTTGTATTTCAAAAAAGGTTTCTTGTGTTTTAAAGTATATATCCCACATTCTCAGGGAATAGATAAAACTTTTACAAAACCTCTGTTACAAAGAAATGCTCAGACGTTTTGTATTTTATTAATTAAAATAATACTATTTTATTCAGCCAGTATCAAAAAAGGTCTAAAATGTATTTTTAACAGCACAATGTATTAAATGCATTTAATTTAAGATGTATTCCATGCAATTTTTATGTGAAGAGCAGAGAAAAAGCCATATTTCAATTTTTACCTCAGGCTGTGAACAATGCCATATCTGACACAAAATTGAAGCTTATCACGAAATTCACTTTTTTTTTTTTATTTTAACTTGACATATATTTTGAACTCCAAGTGTTTTTATAAATCAAATATGACTTTTTATGAGACATCCACTATGTTAGATTGATATGACATTGCTCTGACATTGCTGGTTGCTGTGCTCCATTATCCAGGTATTCCATTGAGATGCTTTTTCTTTCAGTAAGTTCATCCTCAAGAAGAGCCTAGTTATGGTTATATATATATAAATATGGTTATATAATATCCTCCATGTGTGTCTGCACTCACAATGCTGTAGGGTCATCAACCAGGGTGCAAAGTCAGTAGAGTACACAATCTTGATCCAATAAGGGACTGCACTCGCTGGATTTAGTTCAAAGAACCTTTTAAATCTTTATTGTGGTAACGTTTCGGGGTTCACAGACCCCTTCCTCAGACCAGATAACAGTGCAAGTGAACAAAGTGTGCAATATATAGCACTAGCCCCACCCATCACATCAAGTCAAAATTGCGCCAAAACCCAATCACCATGGTAACACATAAACAAGGCCTAATGGAAATCCCACCAGACATAGAAAAATTAAAAACCAAAAAATAAAACTGCATATACAAATATCCTGCTTTCCTTCATTATAGTAGACAGTGGTATATACATATGTGGAGTTATAGATATAAACATATAAACAAAGCTTGGTATACATTAGTTACATTATAAATAAACAAGCATAGTTAATAACCCACAGATCAAAGCAACCAGTAAATAAACAGGGAATACGTGTGTAAACTTAGTGATACATAACTAGATTGTCATCCCTGTGTGTGGTGGCAAGGATCCCCAGATGAGATGTGTTTACAGAAGCCAAAAGATATATAGTCATTGTAGTTAACCCTGGAATGTAAATGTGATGCGGTGCAGCACGTTACTACTAGGTCCGCAAACAGTAAGATGTTCCGTTAACATTGTGCCCTGCAGTTATCAGACCCAGATGTTACCTATGAGGGTGTAATGCTATTAATGGTATATCCAACATGCTACCGAATCACAAGTGTGATCCCAACCTGAGTGCTTACTATTGTGTGTGACAACCAAACCCGCATAGCAGAGAAAGCCTGTGATCCCCAGCCTAAGTAAAACATGCGATTATGTGATTATACGTTTCTAAGATACTGCCCGACCAGTGCATAGACCCCTGATTATATAGAGCATAGAGCAGGACAAAGTTAGTAATGTGGATGTATCACCTGAAATGCTTAGTAGTCATGTCCATTGTACAACAAAGCCTAGTGAACGGGCGCGGATCAGCACGACCCAGCGTGTGTACGCTGGCAACCTGGCCGCATGGCTAATTAGCATAACCTGTCAGTCACCCCAGTGGGCGTTGCTGTGTCCCGGAGTGAAAAGATGTTAAAATAGATTACCAAAAGTGTGTATATCTGTGTCCAACCTGAACAGCCAAGTTATAACACCTAAGGGGAAGGTTATGTAATAACCATAGGGGTCATACAGATGTAGCCGTGTTGATATTACGGGGTCACATATAATGAGATATGCTAAGAAGAACACATATGCATATGAGCCTAAGCAACTGTAGAGGATAACTATTGTACTAGTGGTACAGCTACATGCATCTATACCGTTACACAGATACAAAAAAAGAGAATGATATAAAGCAAAATAAGATACAATCGTAAACCATATACATATAAGCTTGTAGACAGATTGCACAATGAGACTCATACAATACAGTTTAAACCAGATTATATAAACAATTTCCAACCAAGGGAGATATCAGGGGGTCATATATCTACAATAGTGCTGATAGAGTGTAGTCATAAGTAGTGTTACATAATATTAGCATAGTTAATGCTGTATAGGTAACTGAATTGTCTAAGAGGCATGATATCTGTATGTTAGACACATAATATAATTAGAAGGAGTAGTAGCCCTGCATCGCAAAACATATGTAGCATAAATCCTACATTCTTGTGCCTGAGAGGATGACTCGTACAGCGGGATCTCAATAAGGATATCATTAATCCCCTGTTTAAAAGTGGCAATCAAGATGGGCAAAGAGCCAAAAATACAAGTGGGCAAAACATAGAAAGATCGGTTGGTAGAACGGGACTCACAGGGATGTTCAGGTCACAGCCCAAAGGTGTCTCTAACATTAGTAAAAGGTGCACTGGAATCCTACAATACAGAATGAGCAGGCACCTAAGTGTGAAGTATAATCCACATAAGTTAGTAAGGATACTTTGTTATACATAGGATCATAAGTTTCAGTCACACGTGGAGGGATGGATTCAGAGGAAACAGTGCCAGTCATTAGACATATTAAGTCATCTGGGGTGCATGGTATCCAGCCTATGTATCCACCTAGCCTCCATCTGCAGGAGTGCCCTGCCACGGTCACCCCCTCGTCTTAGTGGAGGGACATGGTCAATTAAAATGAAGCGTAAATCAGTTACCTTATGTCCTGCTTGCAGGAAATGTCTTGCCACTGGTTGGTCCGTGGTGCCTTTGTCGATGGCAATTCGTATAGCTGAACTGTGGTTTGCCATTCTTAGGCGTGCGTTATCCGTTGTTTTGCCAACATAAAACCGTCCGCAACAGCAGCTCAGAAGGTATACAACATGGCTTGTTGTGCAGGTGATGAAGTGCTTTATAGTGTATTTCTGGTTAGTGTGGGGGGTGTCTGAATACTTTGCATGGGATCATACCGCTGCAGGTTGTGCAGCCCTTGCACCTGTAACAGCCCATTTTGTTAATTTTAAGCCATTTCTTGGTATAGCTCTGTTGTGGATCCGTTTGCATGAGAAGATCCCTCAGACTTCTGTCTCGCCTGTACCCCATGATTCGTGGATCCATATGGCCGAAGGGGAGTGTTTGGTCTGTGCCCAGAATTTATCACCTGTTACGGATGGATTCGGCCAGCACTTTCTTTCCTTTGTCATACATAGTTGTGAAGACCATTCTTGGGGTCTCTTTCTTCTTATTAGTGAATTGAGTGTCTTGTGCCCTGTCAGATGCAATTTTGTCTCTGACTTGCTTAATGAGGTCCTCTTTGTATCCCCTTTGCCGGAATTTATCAGCCATCTGGTCTAATTGGAGTTCCCTGTTGGTGTCTTCCGTGTTGTTCCTTACAACCCGTACCATCTGAGATTTAATAATTGCCTTCCTAGTGTGTGGGGGGGTGATTGCTCGTAGCATCCAACAATGAGTTTCTGTCGGTAGGTTTAGAGTAGAGAGTTGTGAACAGCCTGTCATGTTTTTTGTAAATCCTTAGATCCAGGAAGTCTATCTTGTTAGGATCATGGTTTAGCTCAAATTTGATTGGATCTGGAAATGCATTAAGTTGTGTTACCCATTCAATGAGTGTGTTCACTGGTCCGTGCCACACAAAGAAGACATCATCAATGTATCTCCTATAGTGTCTTATCATTCCGTGATTATAGACATCCATGATGACACGTGGAGGGATGGATTCAGAGGAAACAGTGCCAGTCATTAGACATATTAAGTCATCTGGGGTGCATGGTATCCAGCCTATGTATCCACCTAGCCTCCATCTGCAGGAGTGCCCTGCCACGGTCACCCCCTCGTCTTAGTGGAGGGACATGGTCAATTAAAATGAAGCGTAAATCAGTTACCTTATGTCCTGCTTGCAGGAAATGTCTTGCCACTGGTTGGTCCGTGGTGCCTTTGTCGATGGCAATTCGTATAGCTGAACTGTGGTTTGCCATTCTTAGGCGTGCGTTATCCGTTGTTTTGCCAACATAAAACCGTCCGCAACAGCAGCTCAGAAGGTATACAACATGGCTTGTTGTGCAGGTGATGAAGTGCTTTATAGTGTATTTCTGGTTAGTGTGGGGGGTGTCTGAATACTTTGCATGGGATCATACCGCTGCAGGTTGTGCAGCCCTTGCACCTGTAACAGCCCATTTTGTTAATTTTAAGCCATTTCTTGGTATAGCTCTGTTGTGGATCCGTTTGCATGAGAAGATCCCTCAGACTTCTGTCTCGCCTGTACCCCATGATTCGTGGATCCATATGGCCGAAGGGGAGTGTTTGGTCTGTGCCCAGAATTTATCACCTGTTACGGATGGATTCGGCCAGCACTTTCTTTCCTTTGTCATACATAGTTGTGAAGACCATTCTTGGGGTCTCTTTCTTCTTATTAGTGAATTGAGTGTCTTGTGCCCTGTCAGATGCAATTTTGTCTCTGACTTGCTTAATGAGGTCCTCTTTGTATCCCCTTTGCCGGAATTTATCAGCCATCTGGTCTAATTGGAGTTCCCTGTTGGTGTCTTCCGTGTTGTTCCTTACAACCCGTACCATCTGAGATTTAATAATTGCCTTCCTAGTGTGTGGGGGGGTGATTGCTCGTAGCATCCAACAATGAGTTTCTGTCGGTAGGTTTAGAGTAGAGAGTTGTGAACAGCCTGTCATGTTTTTTGTAAATCCTTAGATCCAGGAAGTCTATCTTGTTAGGATCATGGTTTAGCTCAAATTTGATTGGATCTGGTAATGCATTAAGTTGTGTTACCCATTCAATGAGTGTGTTCACTGGTCCGTGCCACACAAAGAAGACATCATCAATGTATCTCCTATAGTGTCTTATCATTCCGTGATTATAGACATCCATGATGTCCCTTTCAAATTGCTGCATATATAAGTTCGCATATGACGGTGCCATATTCGATCCCATGGCCGTCCCTGTCAGTTGCTGGTAGAAAGTGTTCTCAAAGCGGAAATAATTTAATTTAAGACATTTTTCCAGGATATTCAGGATGAAGGTTGTGGGTGGTCCTACGTATGGGTACTGGTCCAATGCTGCTGCAATTGCATTTATCCCACCGGTATGTGGGATCACCGTGTACAGGCTCCTCACATCCATGGTTACAAGAATATCCTCCTGAGTGATTCCTTCTACAGTGTTTAGTATCCTTATGAGCTCACCAGAGTCTTTAATGTAGGACTCCATGGATCTGACAATAGGTTGTAAAAACGCATCAACATATTGCGCCAAAGGTTGTAGCAAAGAGCCCCTAGCAGAGACTATCGGTCTACCAGGGGGATTCAGTTGGTCCTTGTGAATTTTTGGCAAGGTATAGAGTATAGGGTGGATAGGATGCGTAGTGCAGAGAAAATCATATTATTCCTGGTCAATCCATTTGAGTTGTAGTGCTTCTGACAGTGTTGTATCAATCTCCTTTTTGAATTCCTCAGTGGGGTTCCAGGTAAGTTTTTTGTATGCAAGTACATCGTTCAGTTGCCTCAGTATTTCCGTCTGGTATTGCGTATAATTCATAATAACAATGGCACCACCCTTGTCCGCCGGACGTATGCCAATGTCAGGGTCAGAAGCAAGAGTCTTTATTGCCAATCTCTCTGTCTTGCTTAGATTTGGTCGATGGTGTACCCTGTTGCAATGCCCTGAGTCGTTGGTAATCAACCTTGTAAATGTTCTAATGCTAGTACCACAGGTGTTGGGTTTGAACTTGCTTTTGACTTTAAAGATCTTTCGTTCTGTATTCTCATTCAGATCCTTAAAGTGTTCCTTCAGCTTTAAGTTTCTCTGAAATTTTTGTATATCAAGATATGTATCAAAGTCATTGTGTTTAAAAGTAGGAATGAAAGTAAGGCCTTTGTTAAGAAGATTATTCTCACCGTCCGTCAGTATCCTGTCACTGATATTAATGACAATGTCTCGTTTCTCTACCTGGGTGGTAGGGGAGGTTTTCTTGCCACAGTAGTTCCCCCTCCTCGGGTGCGGCCTCGGCCTCTTTTTTTTTTTCACCGATCTGGTTGTAACCCCTAAAAAATGTGAGTTAGAGGTAGATGGTACTTGATCTGTGTTTCCTTGTTCAACATAATTTGCCTCATTGTCAGATCCTGAGCTGCTGTCAACTGTATTCAAGAATTTGAAGCGGTATTGCCGCTGACGTCTTGGTCTCTGTGTGTTTCTCTGCTGGTTGCTACCATGTAGCCAAGAGTAAACTTTTTTCTCTTTGTAGTCATTGTCCACAGTAATAATCTTTTGGTTTTTTTTTTGGTGGTGGATTCATCCTCCTGTAGATCAATGTCTCCCAAGGCCTCTGCCATTGCTGCAACTGTGTGTCCTTTAGTCTTTGTTTGTTCTCCACTTCACTATATGAGGTAGCAGTATAGAAATAAACACCAATGTGTCCCAAAGCCAGGCCTCAAAAAGGCCACAGTCCTGTGGTAGTAACAAAAAAGGAACCACTAGTGTGGAACCCACAGATGGAGCGAGGTTATGAAAGATTAGTGGTAGTTGGGTGCTAGACACGTTGTCTTATTCAAATCCTCCATGTGTGTCTGCACTCACAATGCTGTAGGGTCATCAACCAGGGTGCAAAGTCAGTAGAGTACACAATCTTGATCCAATAAGGGACTGCACTCGCTGGATTTAGTTCAAAGAACCTTTAAAATCTTTATTGTGGTAACGTTTCAGGGTTCACAGACCCCTTCCTCAGACCAGATAACAGTGCAAGTGAACAAAGTGTGCAATATATAGCACTAGCCCCACCCATCACATCAAGTCAAAATTGCGCCAAAACCCAATCACCATGGTAACACATAAACAAGGCCTAATGGAAATCCCACCAGACATAGAAAAATTAAAAACCAAAAAATAAAACTGCATATACAAATATCCTGCTTTCCTTCATTATAGTAGACAGTGGTATATACATATGTGGAGTTATAGATATAAACATATAAACAAAGCTTGGTATACATTAGTCCAAGAGGATTCAGGGTCAGGAACCAGCCGACTATAGGTAGGAACAATAAAAACTTTTGCCTACGCTGGTGTCAAATTCTTAACAAATGCTCAATGGACCTGATTCTATTGGTCATTGAGGAATGCACCAATATTTTGACCACAGTCAGAGAAGAATTAACTGTATTTAACAACCAGAAACTGCAAATACTTGTAGATGATCCTGACACTGCATGGATAGAAAAGATCAGCAAACAAGTAAATGAATACAAAAAAGAACTCATGGCCTTTAAAAACCAAAAGATTATTACTGTGGACAATGACTACAAAGAGAAAAAAAGTTTACTCTTGGCTACATGGTAGCAACCAGCAGAGAAACACACAGAGACCAAGACGTCAGCGGCAATACCGCTCCAAATTCTTGAATACAGTTGACAGCAGCTCAGGATCTGACAATGAGGCAAATTATGTTGAACAAGGAAACACAGATCAAGTACCATCTACCTCTAACTCACATTTTTTAGGGGTTACAACCAGATCGGCCAACACAAAAGGCCGAGGCCGCACCCGAGGAGGGGGAACTACTGTGGCAGGAAGACCTCCCCTACCACCCAAGTAGAGAAACGAGACATTGTCATTAATATCAGTGACAGGACACTGACGGACGGTGAGAATAATCTTCTTAACAAAGGCCTTACTTTCATTCCTACTTTTAAACACAATGACTTTGATACATATCTTGATATACAAAAATTTCAGAGAAACTTAAAGCTGAAGGAACACTTTAAGGATCTGAATGAGAATACAGAGCGAAAGATCTTTAAAGTCAAAAGCAAGTTCGAACCCAACACCTGTGGTACTAGCATTAGAACATTTACAAGGTTGATTACCAACGACTCAGGGCATTGCAACAGGGTACACCATCGACCAAATCTAAGCAAGACAGAGAGATTGGCAATAAAGACTCTTGCTTCTGACCCTGACATTGACATACGTCCGGCGGACAAGGGTGGTGCCATTGTTATTATGAATTATACGCAATACCAGACGGAAATACTGAGGCAACTGAACGATGTACTTACATACAAAAAACTTACCTGGAACCCCACTGAGGAATTCCAAAAGGACATTGATACAACACTGGCAGAAGCACTACAACTCAAATGGATTGACCAGGAGGAATATGATTTTCTCTGCACTACGCATCCTATCCACCCTATACTCTATACCTTGCCAAAAATTCACAAGGACCAACTGAATCCCCCTGGTAGACCGATAGTCTCTGCTAGGGGCTCTTTGCTACAACCTTTGGCGCAATATGTTGATGCGTTTTTACAACCTATTGTCAGATCCATGGAGTCCTACATTAAAGACTCTGGTGAGCTCATAAGGATACTAAACACTGTAGAAGGAATCACTCAGGAGGATATTCTTGTAACCATGGATGTGAGGAGCCTGTACACTGTGATCCCACATACCGGTGGGATAAATGCAATTGCAGCAGCATTGGACCAGTACCCATACGTAGGACCACCCACAACCTTCATCCTGAATATCCTGGAAAAATGTCTTAAATTAAATTATTTCCGCTTTGAGAACACTTTCTACCAGCAACTGACAGGGACGGCCATGGGATCGAATATGGCACCATCATATGCGAACTTATATATGCAGCAATTTGAAAGGGACATCATTGATGTCTATAATCACGGAATGATAAGACACTATAGGAGATACATTGATGATGTCTCATTGAATGGGTAACACAACTTAATGCATTACCAGATCCAATCAAATTTGAGCTAAACCATGATCCTAACAAGATAGACTTCCTGGATCTAAGGATTTACAAAAAACATGACAGGCTGTTCACAACTCTCTACTCTAAACCTACCAACAGAAACTCATTGTTGGATGCTACGAGCAATCACCCCCCACACACTAGGAAGGCAATTATTAAATCTCAGATGGTACGGGTTGTAAGGAACAACACGGAAGACACCAACAGGGAACTCCAATTAGACCAGATGGCTGATAAATTCCGGCAAAGGGGATACAAAGAGGACCTCATTAAGCAAGTCAGAGACTAAATTGCATCTGACAGGGCACAAGACACTCAATCCACTAATAAGAAGAAAGAGACCCCAAGAATGGTCTTCACGACTATGTATGACAAAGGAAAGAAAGTGCTGGCCGAATCCATCCGTAACAGGTGGGAAATTCTGGGCACAGACCAAACACTCCCCTTCGGCCATATGGATCCACCAATCATGGGGTACAGGCGAGGCAGAAGTCTGAGGGATCTTCTCATGCAAACGGATCCACAACAGAGCTATACCAAGCAATGGCTTAAAATTAACAAAATGGGCTGTTACAGGTGCAAGGGCTGCACAACCTGCAGCGGTATTATGATCCCATGCAAAGTATTCAGACACCCCCACACTAACCAGAAATACACTATAAAGCACTTCATCACCTGCACAACAAGCCATGTTGTATACCTTCTGAGCTGCTGTTGCGGACGGTTTTATGTTGGCAAAACAACGGATAACACACGCCTAAGAATGGCAAACCACCGTTCAGCTATACGAATTGCCATCGACAAAGGCACCACGGACCAACCAGTGGCAAGACATTTCCTGCAAGCAGGACATAAGGTAACTGATTTATGCTTCATTTTAATTGACCATGTCCCTCCACTAAGACGAGGGGGTGACCGTGGCAGGGCACTCCTGCAGATGGAGGCTAGGTGGATACATAGGCTGGATACCATGCACCCCAGATGACTTAATATGTCTAATGACTGGCACTGTTTCCTCTGAATCCATCCCTCCACGTGTGACTGAAACTTATGATCCTATGTATAACAAAGTATCCTTACTAACTTATGTGGATTATACTCCACACTTAGGTGCCTGCTCATTCTGTATTGTAGGATTCCAGTGCACCTTTTACTAATGTTAGAGACACCTTTGGGCTGTGACCTGAACATCCCTGTGAGTCCCGTTCTACCAACTGATCTTTCTATGTTTTGCCCACTTGTATTTTTGGCTCTTTGCCCATCTTGATTGCCACTTTTAAACAGGGGATCAATGATATCCTTATTGAGATCCCGCTGTACGAGTCATCCTCTCGGGCACAAGAATGTAGGATTTATGCTACTACTCCTTCTAATTATATTATGTGTCTAACAGACAGATATCATGCCTCTTAGACAATTCAGTTACCTATACAGCATTAACTATGCTAATATTATGTAACACTACTTATGACTACACTCTATCAGCACTATTGTAGATATATGACCCCCTGATATCTCCCTTGGTTGGAAATTGTTTATATAATCTGGTTTAAACTGTATTGTATGAGTCTCATTGTGCAATCTGTCTACAAGCTTATATGTATATGGTTTACGATTGTATCTTATTTTGCTTTATATCATTCTCTTTTTTTGTATCTGTGTAACGGTATAGATGCATGTAGCTGTACCACTAGTACAATAGTTATCCTCTACAGTTGCTTAGGCTCATATGCATATGTGTTCTTCTTAGCATATCTCATTATATGTGACCCCGTAATATCAACACGGCTACATCTGTATGACCCCTATGGTTATTACATAACCTTCCCCTTAGGTGTTATAACTTGGCTGTGCAGGTTGGACACAGATATACACACTTTTGGTAATCTATTTTAACATCTTTTCACTCCGGGACACAGCAACGCCCACTGGGGTGACTGACAGGTTATGCTAATTAGCCATGCGGCCAGGTTGCCAGCGTACACACGCTGGGTCGTGCTGATCCGCGCCCGTTCACTAGGCTTTGTTGTACAATGGACATGACTACTAAGCATTTCATGTGATACATCCACATTACTAACTTTGTCCTGCTCTATGCTCTATATAATCAGGGGTCTATGCACTGGTCGGGCAGTATCTTAGAAACGTATAATCACATAATCGCATGTTTTACTTAGGCTGGGGATCACAGGCTTTCTCTGCTATGCGGGTTTGGTTGTCACACACGATAGTAAGCGTTCAGGTTGGGATCACACTTGTGATTCGGTAGCATGTTGGATATACCATTAATAGCATTACACCCTCATAGGTAACATCTGGGTCTGATAACTGCGGGGCACAATGTTAACGGAACGTCTTACTGTTTGCGGACCTAGTAGTAACGTGCTGCACCGCATCACATTTACATTCCAGGGTTAACTACAATGACTATATATCTTTTGGCTTCTGTAAACACATCTCATCTGGGGATCCTTGCCACCACACACAGGGATGACAATCTAGTTATGTATCACTAAGTTTACACAAGTATTCCCTGTTTATTTACTGGTTGCTTTGATCTGTGGGTTATTAACTATGCTTGTTTATTTATAATGTAACTAATGTATACCAAGCTTATATCTATAACTCCACATATGTATATACCACTGTCTACTATAATGAAGGAAAGCAGGATATTTGTATATGCAGTTTTATTTTTTGGTTTTTAATTTTTCTGTGTCTGGTGGGATTTCCATTAGGCCTTGTTTATGTGTTACCATGGTGATTGGGTTTTGGCGCAATTTTGACTTGATGTGACGGGTGGGGCTAGTGCTATATATTGCACACTTTGTTCACTTGCACTGTTATCTGGTCTGAGGAAGGGGTCTGTGAACCCCGAAACGTTACCACAATAAAGATTTAAAAGGTTCTTTGAACTAAATCCAGCGAGTGCAGTCCCTTATTGGATCAAGATTATATATATATATATATATATATATATATATATATATATATATATATATATATATATATATATAAAAAGTAAAAAATATATATGAAACTGGTTCACATTTGTTTGTTACATCCATTTTTTCAATTATGCATGCTTACCTCCAGTTCTCAAGCAACATTGAATGATATGAATTTTCGTTTCCCAACGGGTCCATTAATACGATCACCTGCTCCGACATCATGATAATCTAAAGTATATTTTTCAAAATAAAATCAATTTATTGAGTACTATATGGAGCAGAATCAAATTACATTTTCATAGATTCAATTTAAAT
The DNA here is from genome assembly GCF_027579735.1 of Bombina bombina. NCBI lineage: Eukaryota > Metazoa > Chordata > Amphibia > Anura > Bombinatoridae > Bombina > Bombina bombina. The sequence continues at coordinate 33,050,496 of NC_069502.1, forward strand.
TTCTTTATAATTAACTATTATAAAGAAAATATAATAGTGCATGATCAATACATGAAAAAAAAATTTGATAAAATACCACTATAATCCAGTGAGCCCTGATGTTAATCGGACATATCCAGACATCTTCAGCTGGAAACATCATCTGCAGAGTAGTTAGAAAGCATGGTTAGTCTATATACACACACCTATACAGTATATATATATATATATATATATATATATACACACACACACACATAAAACACAAATACATACATACAAACACATATCAATATTGGTTTTGGACAAACCTTTCCAAGCCTATGGGTTTGTCCAGTAAACAATACCGTCGAGATAACCGAAGAAAATTGGTAAACGGGTTCCTGTTGAAAAAGATTAAAAGTTCTAATATAAAATGTACAAACAACAAACATAACAGAAGCATACACATAAGTCCCACTTGCCTGATGCTTTACAATCAAATGGAACAGATATGCATCAATCACCTGCATTTTAAAAACAAAACAAATATTACTACATTTATTACCAAAAAAAATAAATTTGTATAGTTTACAAGTGAGACAAAAATGTTTTTACGCTAGCCTAGAGTAATGGTTTTTTGGCATTTTTATTTGTAAAATTTCGCTTTACATTTCAATCTTTAATGCAATCTCAGAGCTGTGGTTATGTTTTCAAAAATACATAACATAAGTACAGCTACACTGATTTATATAACTGAATAACATGTTTTTAAAATCTAAATATTTAACAAATTGTAATGGAACAAAGATATGAGATCGCACGTGTTAGCAAAAAAAAGATGGAAAATGTTACCATAAAGACACATACATCGATAAAGAAGGCAATATATGTATGTATGTCTATAGATGTGTACATGTATATTAATGTTTTTTACATGTGTATATATGTTTTTACTGTCATATACACAAAAAATATAAAAAAGTAATATACAGTATATGTACACACACACATATATATATATATATATATATATATATATATATACACATACACACACACAAGTATTAGAGACCATGGCCATTAATTTGATGAAAATATGATACAACATTAATGCATTATTCATATTTAACAAATATATACTCAATTTATTTAATGTAAATATTTGTCAGCTGATGATGCAAAGATACAATTTCATGCATACATTTTTTTCACAATCTAGGGTGTAATTAATATTTTAGACATTACTTTCTATGTGTGGAATATATTCAAGTAAAATTGAAAATGATGTAATATTCTTTTTTTTAAAAAAAAATATATTAAAAAAAATTGTAATTTGTAATTAAAACTCAATGGGACAACATTTTTTTTTTACATCTCGCATATTTTTGTTAAATATGGCCAACTGGTTAGATATCCCTTAGAGCTTTATTTTTAAGACATTTTCAACAGTGTTATCTGTTACCTCATCAACCAACCAATCTGTTCTACGCAGCGTATGAAATGAAGAAACATACAGCTTGTATGGACCCACAACTGCTGCCACAGAGCCGTCATCTTCTTTGGTCCACAGGATTTTAACTGTAAAATAAAAATAAAATATTAATACTAGTACATTTCAGTTATTTTATTGTATGGTTAGTAGTCAAAGATAATATAAAAGTAAAAAAGTAAGAGAACCCAGGCGCCTACCCTAAGGAGGCTAGGTATAAGGTATGGGAAACCAGAAAATGATTTAATAAGGCTTAACAAAATCCTAAAATCAGGGTACAGTTGAATAAAAAATATATTAAAAAACAATATATTAAAAAACAATAGTTATAAAAACACAATTACATACTTCATGGATCCATGAGCAAGATAAGGGATAATCACAATTTGATAGTACAAATAAATAACAGTGGAATGCATAACAAATAAAAACAGTGGTTAACCAATAATGAGAGTTCAATCAGTCCGGTAGAATAAATCAATAGTAAGAGTGATCTGAGATAATCAAAAATATAAAATTCCAAAAAAGTGCTTTTTTAAAAAAGAACGATGTAACAAATCCTGTTAAGAAAAATAGAAGTGCAAATCCAATTATAAACCTTTAGGTAATCCTATATTAGATGAAAGTCAAATCCAATTGGGTGACGAAAGTCTAAAAAAACAGAATTTATGCTTACCTGATAAATTACTTTCTCCAACGCTGTGTCCGGTCCACGGCGTCATCCTTACTTGTGGGAATATCTCTTCCCCAACAGGAAATGGCAAAGAGTCCCAGCAAAGCTGGCCATATAGTCCCTCCTAGGCTCCGCCCACCCCAGTCATTCGACCGACGGACAGGAGGAAAAATATAGGAGAAACCATATGGTACCGTGGTGACTGTAGTTAAAAAAAATAATTCATCAGACCTGATTAAAAAACCAGGGCGGGCCGTGGACCGGACACACCGTTGGAGAAAGTAATTTATCAGGTAAGCATAAATTCTGTTTTCTCCAACATTGGTGTGTCCGGTCCACGGCGTCATCCTTACTTGTGGGAACCAATACCAAAGCTTTAGGACACGGATGAAGGGAGGGAGCAAATCAGGTTACCTAAACGGAAGGCACCACGGCTTGCAAAACCTTTCTCCCAAAAATAGCCTCCGAAGAAGCAAAAGTATAAAATTTGTAAAATTTGGCAAAAGTGTGCAGTGAAGACCAAGTCGCTGCCTTACATATCTGATCAACAGAAGCCTCGTTCTTGAAGGCCCATGTGGAAGCCACAGCCGTAGTGGAGTGAGCTGTGATTCTTTCAGGAGGCTGCCGTCCGGCAGTCTCATAAGCCAATCGGATGATGCTTTTAAGCCAAAAGGAAAGAGAGGTAGAAGTTGCTTTTTGACCTCTCCTTTTACCAGAATAGACGACAAACAGAGAAGATGTTTGTCTGAACTCTTTTGTAGCTGCTAAGTAGAATTTTAGAGCACGGACTACATCTAAATTGTGTAGCAAACGTTCCTTCTTTGAAACTGGATTCGGACACAAAGAAGGTACAACTATCTCCTGGTTAATATTCTTGTTGGAAACAACCTTTGGAAGAAAACCAGGCTTAGTACGCAAAACAACCTTATCTGAATGGAACACCAGATAGGGCGGAGCACACTACAGAGCAGATAACTCTGAAACTCTTCTAGTAGAAGAAATAGCAACCAAAAACAAGACTTTCCAAGATAATAACTTAATATCTATGGAATGTAGAGGTTCAAACGGAACCCCTTGAAGAACTGAAAGAACTAGATTTAGACTCCAGGGAGGAGTCAAAGGTCTGTAAACAGGCTTGATCCTTACCAGAGCCTGAAACAAATGCTTGAACATCTGGCACAGCTGCCAGTCGTTTGTGTAGTAAGACAGATAAAGCAGAAATCTGTCCCTTTAGAGAACTCGCAGATAATCCTTTATCCAAACCTTCCTGCAGAAAGGAAAGAATCTTAGGAATTTTTATCTTATTCCATGGGAATCCCTTGGATTCACACCAACAGATATATCTTTTCCATATTTTATGGTAAATCTTTCTAGTCACCGGTTTTCTGGCCTGAACCAGAGTATCTATCACAGAATCTGAAAACCCACGCTTTGATAGAATCAAGCGTTCAATCTCCAAGCCGTCAGCTGGAGGGAGACCAGATTTGGATGTTCGAATGGATCCTGAACAAGAAGGTCCTGTCTCAAAGGTAGCTTCCATGGTGGAACCAATGACATATTCACCAGGTCTGCATACCAAGTCCTGCGTGGCCACGCAGGAGCTATCAAGATCACCGAGGCCCTCTCCTGTTTGATCCTGGCTACCAGCCTGGGAATGAGAGGAAACGGTGGAAACACATAAGCTAGGTTGAAGGTCCAAGGTGCTACTAGTGCATCCACTAGAGTCGCCTTGGGATCCCTGGATCTGGACCCGTAGCAAGGAACCTTGAAGTTCTGACGAGACGCCATCAGATCCATGTCTGGAATGCCCCATAATTGAGTCAACTGGACAAAAATCTCCGGGTGGAGTTCCCACTCCCCCGGATGGAATGTCTGACGACTCAGATAATCCGCTTCCCAGTTTTCCACACCTGGGATGTGGATCGCAGATAGATGGCAGGAGTGATCCTCCGCCCATTGTATTATTTTGGTCACTTCTTTCATCGCTAGGGAACTCCTTGTTCCCCCCTGATGATTGATATACGCAACAGTCGTCATGTTGTCTGATTGGAATCTTATGAATCTGGCCTTTGCAAGCTGAGGCCAAGCCCTGAGAGCATTGAATATCGCTCTTAGTTCCAGAATGTTTATCAGGAGAAGAGACTCTTCCCGAGACCATAGTCCCTGAGCTTTCAGGGGTTCCCAGACCGCGCCCCAGCCCACTAGACTGGCGTCGGTCGTGACAATGACCCACTCTGGTCTGCGGAAGCTCATTCCCTGGGATAGATGGTCCAGGGTCAGCCACCAACGGAGTGAATCTCTGGTCTTCTGATCTACTTGAATCACTGGAGACAAGTCTGTATAGTCCCCATTCCACTGTTTGAGCATGCACAGTTGTAATGGTCTTAGATGAATTCGCGCAAAAGGAACTATGTCCATTGCTGCAACCATCAACCCTACTACTTCCATGCACTGAGCTATGGAAGGACGTGGAACAGAGTGAAGAACTTGACAAGCACTTAGAAGTTTTGACTTTCTGACATCTGTCAGAAAAATCCTCATTTCTAAGGAATCTATTATTGTTCCCAAGAAGGGAATTCTTGTTGACGGAGACAGAGAACTTTTTTCTATGTTCACCTTCCATCCATGAGATCTGAGAAAGGCCAGAACGATGTCTGTATGAGCCTTTGCTTTTGAAAGGGACGACGCTTGTATTAGAATGTCGTCCAAGTACGTTACTACTGCAATGCCCCTCGGTCTTAAAACCGCTAGAAGGCACCCGAGTACCTTTGTGAAAATCCTTGGAGCAGTGGCTAATCCGAATGGGAGTGCCACAAACTGGTAATGTTTGTCCAGAAAGGTGAACTTTAGGAAATGATGATGTTCTTTGTGGATAGTAATATGTAGGTACGCATCCTTTAGATCCACGGTAGTCATAAATTGAACTTCCTGGATAGTGGGTAGAATCGTTCGAATGGTTTCCATTTTGAACGATGGTACCCTGAGAAATTTGTTTAGGATCTTTAAATCCAGAATTGGTCTGAAGGTTCCCTCTTTTTTGAGAACTACGAACAGATTTGAGTAAAATCCCATTCCTTGTTCCGTCCTTGGAACAGGGTGTATTACTCCCATCTTTAACAGGTCTTCTACACAATGTAAGAACGCCTGTCTCTTTATTTGGTTTAAGGATAAGTGAGACATGTGGAACCTTCCCCTTGGGGGTAGTTCCCTGAATTCCAGAAGATAACCCTGAGAAACTATTTCCAGTGCCCAGGGATCCTGAACATCTCTTGCCCAAGCCTGAGCAAAGAGAGAGAGTCTGCCCCCTACTAGATCCGGTCCCGGATCGGGGGCTACTCCTTCATGCTGTTTTGTTAGCAGCAGCAGGCTTCTTGGCCTGCTTACCCTTGTTCCAGCCTTGCATAGGTTTCCAGGCTGGTTTGGGCTGTGAGGCATTACCCTCTTGCTTAGAGGATGCAGAATTAGAGGCCGGCCCGTTCCTGAAATTGCGAAAGGAACGAAAATTAGACTTATTCTTGGCCTTGAAAGGCCTATCTTGTGGAAGGGCGTGGCCCTTTCCCCCAGTGATGTCTGAGATAATTTCTTTCAATTCTGGCCCAAAGAGAGTTTTACCTTTGAAAGGGATGTTAAGCAATTTTGTCTTGGATGATACATCCGCTGACCAAGACTTTAGCCAAAGCGCTCTGCGCGCCACAATTGCAAACCCTGAATTTTTCGCCGCTATTCTAGCTAATTGCAAAGCGGCATCTAAAATAAAGGAGTTAGCCAACTTAAGTGCGTGAACTCTGTCCATAACCTCCTCATATGGAGTCTCTCTACTGAGCGACTTTTCTAGTCCCTCAAACCAAAACCACGCTGCTGTAGTGACAGGAACAATGCACGAAATGGGTTGTAGAAGGTAACCTTGCTGTACAAAAATCTTTTTAAGCAAACCTTCCAATTTTTTATCCATAGGATCTTTGAAAGCACAACTATCCTCGATAGGAATAGTAGTTCGCTTGTTTAGAGTAGAAACTGCCCCCTCGACCTTAGGGACTGTCTGCCATAAGTCCTTTCTGGGGTCGACCATAGGAAATAATTTCTTAAATATAGGGGGGGGGAACAAAAGGTATGCCGGCCTTCTCCCACTCCTTATTCACTATGTCCGCCACCCGCTTGGGTATAGGAAAAGCGTCGGGGTGCACCGGAACCTCTAGAAACTTGTCCATCTTGCATAATTTCTCTGGAATGACCAAGTTGTCACAATCATCCAGAGTAGATAACACCTCCTTAAGCAGTGCGCGGAGATGTTCTAATTTAAATTTAAATGTCACAACATCAGGTTCAGCTTGTAGAGAAATTTTTCCTGAATCTGAAATTTCCCCATCTGACAAAACCTCCCTCATGGCCACTTCAGATTGGTGTGAGGGTATGACAGAACAATTATCATCAGCGCCCTCCTGCTCTTCAGTGTTTAAAACAGAGCAATCGCGCTTTCTCTGATATGCAGGCATTTTGGATAAAATATTTGCTATGGAGTTATCCATTACAGCCGTCAATTGTTGCATGGTAATAAGCATTGGCGCGCTAGATGTACTAGGGGCCTCCTGCGTGGGCAAAACTGGTGTAGACACAGTAGGAGATGATGTAGTATCATGTCTACTCCCCTCATCTGAGGAATCATCTTGGGCAATTTCATTATCTGTGGCAGTACTGTCCTTACTTTGTTTGGACGCTATGGCACAATTATCACACAATTTTGAATGGGGAGACACATTGGCTTTCATACATATAGAACATAGCTTATCCGAAGGCACAGACATGTTAAACAGGCTTAAACTTGTCAATAAAGCACAAAAACCGAAAAATTTCACCACAGTGTCTAAAAGCATTAAAAGTATTGCATACCAATTTTCAGAGCTTTAACCCTTAAAATAACGGAACCGGAGCCGTTTACAAAATTAACCCCTATACAGTCCCAGCTACAGCCTTTGCTGTGACCTAACCAAGCCCAGAGGGGAATACGATACCAAATGATGCCTTCTAGAAACTTTTCCAACTATTTTCAGGTCCTCACACATGCATCTGCATGTCTTGCTCTCAAAAACAACTGTGCAGTAATGGCGCGAAAATGAGGCTCAGCCTACAACTGGGAAGGCCCTTCTGACTGGAAAAGGTGTCTAACATAGTGCCTGACGTTAAAAAACGTTCCCCAAGTTTATAAGTGTGAATTATCAGCATTAACATGTATAAAATGTCCAAATAAAGCAATCGATATAGCCCATAAAAGTGTCTACCAGTTTTATAGCCCATATTAAGCCCTTTATTCTGTTTGAAACTAAGAAAATGGCTTACCGGTCCCCATGAGGGGAAATGACAGCCTTCCAGCATTACACAGTCTTGTTAGAAATATGGCTAGTCATACCTTAAGCAGAAAAGTCTGCTAACTGTTTCCCCCAACTGAAGTTACTTCATCTCAACAGTCCTATGTGGAAACAGCAATCGATTTTAGTTACTGTCTGCTAAAATCATCTTCCTCTCACAAACAGATTCTTCATCTTTTTCTGTTTCAGAGTAAATAGTACATACCAGCACTATTTTAAAATAACAAACTCTTGATAGTAGAATAAAAAAACTACATTTAAACACCACATACTCTTAACCATCTCTGTGGAGATGTTGCCTGTGCAACGGCAAAGAGAATGACTGGGGTGGGCGGAGCCTAGGAGGGACTATATGGCCAGCTTTGCTGGGACTCTTTGCCATTTCCTGTTGGGGAAGAGATATTCCCACAAGTAAGGATGACGCCGTGGACCGGACACACCAATGTTGGAGAAATAATAACAAAAGGCGTGAAAAAATATATATTGAATAGTAATCTACCAATGATGATCAAAAAACGACGAAATATGTGGAATACATAACAAAGTTTATGGTGTTCGAGAGATAAAAAATAATAATCAAAATAAAAATCAAAATAAAAGTCAATCCTCAATCTTCAAACAAGTGCCAACAATAACTAGGAAAGTGATCTTACGGTGAAAAATAATAAAGTAAAAAGTCAAGGGAACAGACGGTCCACCTGTGAAAAACAAAACAAAACAAAATATAGTGTAGAATGTCCTAAACAAATGACAGATAATGGAATAAGTTTTACCAGTGTTGGTCTACGCGTTTCGGCCCGTACTAGGCCTTTCTCAAGACTGGTTTGTAAATGCTAAAGGTGGCCTTATAAAGGGTGCTATACCGGATGTAGCTAGATTGTTTACTTCCGGTACCTTAATCTTGCTTTAATATTCAAGCGTTTTTTGACAAATTATAGAATGAATTTAATTATATTTAAGAAGGGAGACAAGAGACTTTCCGAAACTTAATAATCTTTCTGGCTTTGTCAATTTATTTGACTGATATATTTGCTCCGTGAAACTCGTGACGTCACTTCCGGTATCGGTAAAATATTCCGATCATAAAATAATGATCGTAGACTTCTATGAGTGTAAATTTTCAATTGGTGATGTCGGGTATTGCTAAATTTATTTTTATAGTTGGTGCCAATTGACGGATTTAAAAATACTATAACTAGGTCCGTGAACGGACCGACCTGATTGGTCGTGACGTCACGACATAGGGTATGCGCCTTTGATTGGGTCTGCGGAAGGTGTGTTTGTTATTCCTTCAATATCGGTAACAAGTGTTTAAGGGCTACGTGAATGGCCCTATTTGGGGGTGTGCCGGTTCTATCCTTTTTTGATTTAAAGTCAGGGGTGAGACATCTTGGGACAACAAAATATGATAAACTTAAAAAGACATTATTTTGTAACGATGTTACAAAAATTCCTTGGTTTGAATAGTGGTAGTGTTAGTGCAATGTCAAACACTTTGTCATGCAGTATGTAACGCACTAAATGCACTTAAATGTATTGAAAACCTTTCGATTTTCTTGTAATCTAGCGATCGGCCTAATGAATAAAGGAAGTGAATGGTAAATCCTGCCCGTGTGTATTATTAGAGTGATGATTGCATTTGAGAATATCCAATCTAGTTACAGATAATTAAATTTTCTTTAAAACTTGTGGGAGTATCAGGTCTTGTTGTAAATTACTAACTGTAATTTGAAAAATGGAGAAGGGGGAGAAATCTAGAGATTGGTTGTGCTATGGAATATAACACCTTCTTTAGGGGACAACTGTATCAAAGTTTACAAGGAGGTATCTAAATGTAAATTCAAGCTCACGCTTGAGAGTTCTAGACACGTCTATAAAAGATGATGAATTCTTTTCACCAGAAGACTGACGATTCAAGAAATGAGGATGATCCTTTATACTTAAACTTGATTGACTGAGGAAAATTTTATTACTAACTAGCATTATGTATGAAGGAAGGGGTGGGGACCCGTCCTTTTAAATCAGCTATGCTGTTCTTACTTACTAATACATATTTAGTTGTAAGAGTAAATTCCAAATTGATTGTTGAAAATGATCTTTTGTAAAAAAGTGTATATTTATACACTCTGTGTGTGGTAACTTGAGGTTAAAAATAACCGTGTCTAAAAAGTAATAATACTGAGTGGCTGACATTTTAAAACCCCCGTATTGAGGTCTTTGAAGAATTTAATTTTGAAGAAAAATATTGAAAAAGAAATGATGCATGTAGCTAAGAAGGGGATGTCCGCAACCGGATATAGAAGGGATATGTATAAATCTCACGCTCATAATGATTTTGATTAAAAAAAAAACAAATGAAGTAAAATGGATCAGAGAATCTGATGGACACTATATCATCAAGCCTTGAATGTGTGTGTTCTACAATTCAAACAATAGTCAGTTTGGCCTATACAGTTAGAAATAGATCTTGAAGGTCCTTTTGGAGACTTAAATGGGAGCTGAAGGGTCTAGTAGTGTGGTATAATGGTTTTGGCCCTAGTGGAATAGACATAATCTAACTTTGTCACTAAGTACAGTGTGTACTGTGACCAGCTGATAGCTGTGTGTTTAGGCTTAGGGTGTAGGTCAAAGCTTAATCCTGAGGCATGGTCTTAGAGAGAGGAGATACTGTGTACTGGTTGGTCGGAGGAAAGTGAAATCCTAAATATTAAGAGCTCCATGTTCATAGTCAGGGAATGGATAAACAATTCTTATGGTCAGACCATATTGAAGAGATGCGATAGATCTTCTTTATTGTTAAGACCTCTTGGATACAGACAGTCTAGGTTGAAGATCCACCTGGATTCCGCTGTGAGGAGTTTATTTTCATAGTGGCCTCCTCTCCAATCTTTTTTGATCTTCTGTATCCCTAGAAAAGTGAGTTCTTTTATGTTCCCTTTGTGTTTATCGGCAAAATGTTTATATAAGGCTGTATCCGTATTCAATTTTTCAATGAGCAACAGGTGTTCTCGTATCCTGTCCTTAAGAGTTCTAGATGTTTGGCCTACATATTGTAGGCCACATGAACATTGAAGCATATATATTATACCTTTGTCTTGGCATCTAATTAAATCGTTGATTTTATGTATTTCCTTGGTGTTATGGCAGCTAAATGATGCTGCTTTGATGCCTTGCTTACAGGCCTTGCACGATACACATGGCAAAAACCCTTTGATTTATTTTCCGAATACGTTTTTTACTCCAGAAGTCTTTTTCTTTGGTATACTCGGGGCTATTCTGTTTTTCAAATTTTTGGTTTTCCTATAGATAAACCTAGGTTGTATAGGTAGTCCTTCGCCTAGTATGTCGTCATCCTTCAGTATACCCCAGTGTTTTCTGAATATATTTTCAATGATGTTTTTGTTGTCACTATTCTGTGATCATTGGGATGTTAAGATACTCCTCGACTGTCATCGTTGTAGATTTCTTATATTTCGTAAGTTTGGTTCTATCAATCATCCTTACTTCCTGGATTTTCTGGTCCAATATGGTCTCGTTTTATCCTCTCTCCAGTAGTTTGGATGTAATTAGTGTTGCCTGTTCTTCCCATTTTTCTACAGTAGAACAATTTTTCCTCATCCTTAATAGTTGTCCTTTTGGAATGTTGTTCTTCCAATTGTAGTGATGGCAACTTGTCATGTGGATATAATTGTTGCTATCTACCTCCTTAAAGTGTTTTGAGGTCTCCAACTTCCCTTTTATAACTTCAATTTTCAGATCGAGGAAGATTACTTCAGTAGTGCTACTGGCATATGTAAATTGCAAATTATTTGTATTATTGTTCATGACTTCAAAGGTGAAATCAAGATCCGTTTGTGTCCCCATCCAAATAATAAGTATGTCGTCAATGTAACGACGATAGAGGACCAGGTCCGCGCTAGCTGGGCAGGACTCCCAAAAGATATGCTCCCATCTGCCCATATAAAGGTTAGCATAGCTAGGCGCGAACCTGGTCCCCATTGCTGTACCACAGATTTGTTGGTAATAGTGACCATCATCACAAAAATAATTGTGATTCAGTATATATTGAATGCTGTCCAGAATGAAGTTCCTTTGTTCTTCTGGGACTTCTTTGTCCTTCTTGAGAAAGTATTCAACACCTTCTAACCCTTCTTGATGTGGGATACACGTATATAATGACGTGACGTCACAAGTGGCTAGAATATAGCCTTCTTCCCACACTATATCTTCCAATAGATTTAGGACCCGAGTTGAATCTTTGAGGTAAGATAGTAGTTGTCGGACATATCTCTGTAGATTCAGGTCAACATATTCAGATAAGTTGCTGCTTAATGATCCAATACCCGAAATAATTGGTCTTCCTGGGGGCTTTTGTAGCGATTTGTGGATCTTCGGTAGGTGATATATCCCAGGAGTGATGGGATGGTTAATATTGATATAGTTGTACTCTTTGTCGTTAAGGATCCCCATCTCTTTTGCTTTATCTAGTATCGTCAGTAATTCTTTCCTGTATGTTTCCAACGGATTGGAGCGTAATTTACAATATGTTTTTTGATCGCTTAGTATTCTTTCGTTCTCCAATTTATAATCAGTCCTGTTCATAACGACGATTCCTCCTCCCTTATCTGCTGGTTTAATACTCAGATCATAGTTGTTCTCAAGTTCTTTGATTGTTTTCAACTGTTGGGTGGTTAAATTATGTTTCCTTATTTTTCATTTTCTCAGTTGGATGTCCCTTATTTCTCTACATACTATATTCTCGAAGGATTCTATAGCTGCTCCTTTACTAGCAGTTGGATAGAAGGTTGACTTGGGTTTAAGTTCCGTATGTCTGTAGAGGTCTACGTATTCTCTTGGTGTATAAGCCGATCTCTCAGCTGGGGACCTTGAGAAAAACCTTTTCAGTGTGAGTTTCCGCACAAATTCCTTAGTATTAACAAATGTTTGGAATTTGTCCAAGCTTCTACTGGGGGCAAAGGAGAGTCCAAACTTTAAGACAGAGTTTTCCTCTTTAGTCAAAGTGTGGGAACTTAGGTTAAAAATTCCAGTAGTTTATTTTGCGTTGGTGTCTTTTATATCAAGTTCATTTTTCTTATTAACTTTCTTGTTTAGTTTTGCTCCTCCTCTTCTTCCTCGATGTGTCTTCTTTTTAGTGCTTTGGGTTTTTCTGACACCACATTTTTCTGTGATTTCAGCGACCTGTCTTTTTCTCTGCTGGGTGGATATTCTGCTGGGCGGATATGGGCATCAAAGCAGCATCATTTAGCTGCCATAACACCAAGGAAATACATAAAATCAACGATTTAATTAGATGCCAAGACAAAGGTATAATATATATGCTTCAATGTTCATGTGGCCTACAATATGTAGGCCAAACATCTAGAACTCTTAAGGACAGGATACGAGAACACCTGTTGCTCATTGAAAAATTGAATACGGATACAGCCTTATATAAACATTTTGCCGATAAACACAAAGGGAACATCAAAGAACTCACTTTTCTAGGGATACAGAAGATCAAAAAAGATTGGAGAGGAGGCCACTATGAAAATAAACTCCTCACAGCGGAATCCAGGTGGATCTTCAACCTAGACTGTCTGTATCCAAGAGGTCTTAACAATAAAGAAGATCTATCGCATCTCTTCAATATGGTCTGACCATAAGAATTGTTTATCCATTCCCTGATTATGAACATGGAGCTCTTAATATTTAGGATTTCACTTTCCTCCGACCAACCAGTACACAGTATCTCCTCTCTCTAAGACCATGCCTCAGGATTAAGCTTTGACCTACACCCTAAGCCTAAACACACAGCTATCAGCTGGTCACAGTACACACTGTACTTAGTGACAAAGTTAGATTATGTCTATTCCACTAGGGCCAAAACCATTATACCACACTACTAGACCCTTCAGCTCCCATTTAAGTCTCCAAAAGGACCTTCAAGATCTATTTCTAACTGTATAGGCCAAACTGACTATTGTTTGAATTGTAGAACACACACATTCAAGGCTTGATGATATAGTGTCCATCAGATTCTCTGATCCATTTTACTTAATTTGGTTTTATTTTAATCAAAATCATTATGAGCGTGAGATTTATACATATCCCTTCTATATCCTGTTGTGGACATCCCCTTCTTAGCTACATGCATCATTTCTTTTTCAATATTTTTCTTCAAAATTAAATTCTTCAAAGACCTCAATATGGGGGTTTTAAAATGTCAGCCACTCAGTATTATTAATTTTTAGACATGGTTATTTTTAACCTCCAGTTACCACACACAGAGTGTATAAATATACACTTTTTTACAAAAGATCGTTTTCAACAATCAATTTGGAATTTACTCTTACAACTAAATATGTATTAGTAAGTAAGAACAGCATAGCTGATTTAAAAGGACAGGTCCCCACCCCTTCCTTCATACATAATGCTAGTTAGTAATAAAATTTTCCTCAGTCAATCAATTTTAAGTATAAAGGATCGTCCTCATTTCTTGAATCGTCAGTCTTCTGGTGAAAAGAATTCATCATCTTTTATAGACGTGTCTAGAACTCTCAAGCGTGAGCTTGTATTTACATTTAGATACCTCCTTGTAAACTTTGATACAGTTGTCCCCTAAAGAAGGTGTTATATTCCATAGCACAACCAATCTCTAGATCTCTCCCCCTCTCCCACAAGTTTTAAAGAAAGTTTAATTATCTGTAACTAGATTGGATATTCTCAAATGCAATCATCACTCTAATAAACACGGGCAGGATTTACCATTCACTTCCTTTATTCATTAGGCCAATCGCTAGATTACAAGAAAATCGAAAGGTTTTCAATACATTTAAGTGCATTTAGTGTGTTACATACTGCATGACAAAGTGTTTGACATTGCACTAACACTACCACTATTCAAACCAAGGAATTTTTGTAATATCGTTACAAAATAATGTCTTTTTAAGTTTATCATATTTTGTTGTCCCAAGATGTCTCACCCCTGACTTTCAATCAAAAAAGGATAGAACCGGCACACCCCCAAATAGGGCCATTTACGTAGCCCTTAAACACATGTTACCGATATTGAAGGAATAACAAACACCCCTTCCCCAGACCCAATCAAAGGCGCATACCCTATGTCGTGATGTCACGACCAATCAGGTCGGTCCGTTCACGGACCTAGTTATAGTATTTTTAAATTCGTCAATTGGCACCAACTATAAAAATAAATTTAGCAATACCCGACATCACCAATTGAAAATTTACACTCATAGAAGTCTACGATCATTATTTTATGATCGGAATATTTTACCGATACCGGAAGTGACGTCACGAGTTTCACGGAGCAAATATATCAGTCAAATAAATTGACAAAGCCAGAAAGATTAAGTTTCGGAAAGTCTCTTGTCTCCCTTCTTAAATATAATTAAATTCATTCTATAATTTGTCAAAAAACGCTTGAATATTAAAGCAAGATTAAGGTACCGGAAGTAAACAATCTAGCTACATCCGGTATAGCACCCTTTATAAGGCCACCTTTAGCATTTACAAACCAGTTTTGAGAAAGGCCTAGTACGGGCCGAAACGCGTAGACCAGCACTGGTAAGCCTTATTCCATTATCTGTCATTTGTTTAGGATATTCTATACTATATTTAGTTTTTTTGTTTTTTTTCACAGGTGGACCGTCTGTTCCCTTGACTTTTTACTTTATTATTTTTCACCGTAAGATCACTTTCCTAGTTATTGTTGGCACTTGTTTGAAGATTGAGGATTGACTTTTATTTTGATTTTTTTTTTGATTATTATTTTTTATCTCTCGAACACCATAAACTTTGTTATGTATTCCACATATTTCGTCGTTTTTTGATCATCATTGGTGGATTACTATTCAATATATATTTTTTCACGCCTTTTGTAATTATTTTTTAGACTTTTGTCACCCAATTGGATTTGACTTTCATCTAATATAGGATTACCTAAAGGTTTATAATTGGATTTGCACTTCTATTTTTCTTAACAGGATTTGTTACATCGTTCTTTTTTAAAAAAGCACTTTTTTGGAATTTTATATTTTTGATTATCTCAGATCACTCTTACTATTGGTTTATTCTACCGGACTGATTGAACTCTCATTATTGGTTAACCACTGTTTTTATTTGTTATCCATTCCACTCTAATTTATTTGTACTATCAAATTGTGATTATCCCTTATCTTGCTCATGGATCCATGAAGTATGTAATTGTGTTTTTATAACTATTGTTTTTTAATATATTGTTTTGTAATATATTTTTTATTCAACTGTACCCTGATTTTAGTTAAGACTTATTAAATCATTTTTAGCCAATTTTCTGGTTTCCCATACCTTATACCTAGCCTCCTTAGGGTAGGCGCCTGGGTTCTCTTACTTTTATACTTCTTTCTCTGGGTAACAGCTAGGAGTTACCTGCCCCCAGGCTAACAGGTTCCCATCAGGCGCTTAGGCCAACCCACTGATCTCAGTAGTCAAAGATAATACAGGTTGAGCAAAGCTTATCTTAAAATTAAAAATTATATAAAATAAATGGTAATCAATTTGAAGCAATCTGTAAAAAAAAAAGTTATATATTTTAATATTCAGAAATCAAAATAAGATTTGTTCAAAGACATTTGTGATAAGGGGATAACTCAACCTGTACTTTCTTTGTTATAATAGCAACCTTGTAAGGATAATGAAACGAGAAATGTAAAGAACATGATGACAAACAGTGTCAAATTTAAAAAATAAAGGGCCTGAATGGTCAACAAAGAAAAAAGGCCATACCAACAGGGCACGGCCGAACAAATGACCAACGTGGTCCAACTAGTAAATGAAGAACACAATAACTGCTACCTCTGTCTTCTGCTTTTTTCAGTCTGTAAAGATGCTGAAGGCTTAATAAACACCAAGATTTATGTTAATCATTTACATTTATCATAACTTAGAAATGAATATACTACATACAAGAATAGGCTGAGATAACAGAACAAAGCACTCTATATACAATGCAAATGTATGCAAGCCATTCAGGTTGTGTTTTTTGTATCTCCATAGTGTTTACCTTATTTAATGTGGCAAAATTGATCACTGAGGTCCTTTGTGGTACAGGGGATAAGCTGGTCTTTATCTACTCTAACGATTTCAGTGACTGGACATGACCTTCCTGCTGGGGGGCTGAAATATCCTTCCTCCTTATAAATGGCTTGATGTGGTTCATGCTTATCTTTGTCTTCAGCGTTAGCCCATCTAAATTAGATAACTGAACTGTCTTGCCACACATCGCCTTTATGATATAAGGCCCGGAGAAGTCTTTTTTCATTTGTCCGCCTTTCCGACCACGCTTCCTCATGTTATACTTAAGGACCTTGTAGCCAACACTATAAGTTAAAGCCTTATACTTCTTTTGCACTTTTTTTTCAAATGCCTACTTCTGCTTTTCCTGTGCGTTAGTGATATTTTCACTTGTTGTCTGTCCAACCATCTCAATCGATTTCTTCTTTTCTTCCATGAATAAGTTTATATTGTTCTCCTCCGGTAGAATGATTTCAGAAAGCTGAAAGACATATATTAATAATTATTAACAAAGAGTGATAGAATTCTTGAAAAGATAAATACTATAACAATTTTTGGACTATTGTCATACTCTTTTTATTGTGCAAAATAAAAAAGAAAATGTATGCTTACCTGATAAATTTATTTCTTCTTAGACACGATGAGTCCACGGATCATCTTCATTACTTATGGGATATTCACTTCCTGGTCAGCAGGAGAGGCAAAAAGCACCACAGCAGAGCTGTTAAATAGCTCCTCCCTTAAATCCCACTCCAGTCATTCGACCGAAGTTAGGAAGAGAAAGGAAAAGCCAAGGTGCAGAGGTGACTGAAGTTTACAATAAAAAACATCCTGTCTAAAAATGACAGGGCGGGCCGTGGACTCATCGTGTCTAAGAAGAAATAAATTTATCAGGTAAGCATAAATTTTCTTTTCTTCTTAAAGACACGATGAGTCCACGGATCATCTTCATTACTTATGGGATCCAATACACAAGCTAGAGTACACGGATGATACGGGAGGGACAAGACAGGATACCTAAACGGAAGTCACCACTGCATGAAGAACCTTTCTCCCAAAAGCCGCCTCAGCCGAGGCAAAAGTATAAAATTTGTAAAATGTGTGAAGAGAGGACCAAGTTTCAGCCTTGCAAATCTGTTCCACAGAAGCTTCATTTTTGAATGCCCATGAGGAAGCAACAGCCCTAGTGGAATGAGCCGTAATCCTCTCAGGAGGCTGCTGTCCAGCAGTTTCGTAAGCCAAACGTATAATACTCTTCAGCCAAAAAGAAAAAGGAAGACTGGCGAAAGTCTTTAGTCGCCTGTAAAAAAAACTTTAAAGCACAAACTACATCCAAATTGTGTAAGAGCCTCTCCTTCTTAGAAGAAGAATTAGGACACAAGGAAGGTACAACAATTTCCTGATTAATGTTCCGATCAGAAACATTCATTGGGAAGAAATCCAAATTTCATACGTAAGACAACTTTATCCGCATGAAAAATAAGGTAAGGGGGATCACATTGTAATGCTGAAAGCTCAGACACTCTGCGAGCAGAAGAAATCGCTACCAAAAATAAAACCTTAAAAGATAGCAACTTGATAGCTAAGGAATGCATAGGTTCAAACGGTACCCCTTGAAGAACCTTGAGAAATAAATTAAGACTTTATGGAGGAGTTACTGTTCAAAACACAGGCCTAATTCTGATTAAGGCCTGACAAAAAGACTGGACATCAGGGACATCAGCTAGACGCTTGTGTAACAGGATAGATAATGCTGAAATTTGACACCTTGGATTCACACCAATAAAGGTATTTACGCAAAATTTTGAGATAAATCTTTCTAGTGACAGGCTTATGAGCTTGAATCAAAGTGTCTATGACTGAGTCAGAAAAACCTCGCTTGGCTAGAATCAACCGTTTAATCTCCAATCAGTCAGCTTCAGAGAATCTAGATTTGGATGATGGAATGGTCACTGAATCATAAGGTCCTTTCGAAGCGCAAGCCTCCAAGGAGGTAGTGATGACAACTCCACCAGGTCTGCATACCAGATCCTGTGAGGCCAGGCCGGTGATATGAGAATCACTGAAGCCCTTTCCTGTTTGATCCGGGCAATCACTCGCGGAAGGAGAGCAAACGGAGGAAATAGATATGCTAGATTGAAGGACCAAGGGGCTGCCAGAGCATCTATCAGCTCCGCCTGAGGATCTCTGGATCTCGACCAGTACCTGGGAAGTTTAGCATTCTGCCTGGATGCCATGAGATCAAACTCCGGCTGACCACATTTGAGGATCAGACTGGAGAACACATCCGGATGAAGATCCCAATCCCCCGAAAGAAAGGTCTGTCTGCTCAGAAAATCCGCCTCCCAGTTGTCCACCCCTGCCTGGCAGTAGGGCAGTTCCCAAGCTTGAGAGGTCCTCTCCCTCACATTGGCCTGAGAGAAAAGCAATGCTGAGTTAGTATTGATCTCAGGCTGAAGGATATGGGGCAGCTGAAAATGGGAGGCGCAGTGAGAATAATGTTCCACCAGTTCCCATAGCTCTAAAGCCACCAGAGCTCTACTGTAGAGACTGATATGGACTAGGCTACACCCCAGAACAAAGTAGCACTCTCTGGCACTACTCATAAAATAAAAAACTCTTGATTGAAGAATCTAAACACCTGCTCCTATCACTAACATAGGCAAAGAGAATGACTGGAGTGGGAGGGAAGGGAGGAGCTATTTAACTGCTCTGCTGTGGTGCTCTTTGCCTCTCCTGCTGACCAGGAAAGTGAATATCCCATAAGTAATGAAGATGATCCGTGGACTCATTGTGTCTTTAAGCAGAAACACAATCGCAATATTTCATGTCAAAATTCACAATATTCATTTTTCAAATATATCTCACAGCCCTAGTGCACACTAGCTTCAAATAAAGTTATAGCAGATAAACATTTCTCAGTTAACTACTAATTATCTGTTAAATTTTCTTATGTGCCAATTATGTAGGATAAATTATTAACATGTTGAGATCGGTATATAATAAAAATTGAAGCTACAAAGAAATAGTTTAACGTACAAGTGTCATTAAAAAAAAAAATACACAAAACTCACTGGCAGGTCAATCGGAACTTCTGACGGGAAGACTGCCTGCCTCCCGTACATCAGCAGGAATGGAGAATACTTGGTCGTGGTTTGGTACTTAGATCTGATAGCAAATAGGGTAGGTTCCAAATACACGTCCCAATTATCTTGCTTCTCATTCACCAATTTGGCGAGACATCTAGAATAAATAAAAGACAAAGCTAAATAAAGACATTTACAACACATTCTAGAAAATAATGACTAAGTTAAAGCTAGAACTATATACAAATATATATAAAAAAAAGTGGTGCTATGCAAGAACAACATTACTTTAAAGGGACAGTCCCAGAGCCAGACCTTTTTCTGCGCAGATATTTTCTTAGTGAAGTTTATGCTGCAGGTAATTTTTTTCCTTTTCTCTTGGTCTAACATAGAAATGTAGTAATAAAAAAGATAGAATGCTCATACTAACGTCTTACATTCAAAATAAACAGCTTTGCAGACTGGGAAAGGCTAGGGGGTAGGTTTGAAAAAATCTCTGAGAGTAAGATCAAGGAAAGCATAAAAGTATGTCTCACATATGAAACCGCTGTGTACTAAGTGGTTATTTTCAGTTCCGTATTCAAAAGTACACCCTTGAAGAAAATCAGCGCATTGAGTATGTTCAAACTACGTGATCGGGTACAATATGAAAGTTAATGCAATCACAGACTGGTGACGAAATAGTAGAGGTAGACGGACATTTTTGAACAGCAGAGACAAAAATAGTAAGTCTTTTTACATGCTAACGAAATAGAGTTGAAAATGAGTCTACATTTTAAAAAAATAATCATTTTCAAATCTATATGTATGAATTAGAACCCATTTTGGGTTGAATGTCCCTTTATGTACAACCTATGGAAGAAAGTTTTCATAAAAGTATGAATAATAAAAAAAATTAAGTAAACTTGCCGCTTGATATTATCCAGTCCATTTGTCTGTGGATGATACGCCGCTGTGACACTTCTTTTAATACCCAGGAGACTGCACATACGTTCGTTGAGCTTAAAAAGAAAAACATCAGTACAAAATTATAATAAAATACAGGTTAAACAATTTTTAACAAAAAATGAAATTTAAATTAAACATACTTGGTTGATGAATTCTCTTCCCTGGTCTGAAAGTATGCGTTTGGGACAACCATGTCGATAGATCATCGAGCATATATGGCGTCCCACCTCCACTGCAGATTTAGTTTTCAGTGGAAAAGCCTCCACCCACTTCGAAAAATAATCGGTGGCCGTCAATATGTACGGAAAACCATCCTCTGTCTTTGGTTAAGGGCCTGTTAGGTCAATTCCAACAAGTTCCCAGACAGAAGATACCTAATGTGAGAAAATAAAATACAGTAGTTATTTATTTATTTTTTTTAACATAATTTTTATTGGATTTTACAATTTATACAACAGATGTACCAGAGAATCTCAAACACATAGATCATTATACAATATATTTTTCTATTCCGTCTTTCCCAACCAATAATTAAATAGCTAGCATTAAACTCATGCCATTGCATAGACGGAAAAGAAGAAGGAAAGAAAGAAAAAGAAAGGAGAAAAAAATAAAAAAATAAAAAAAAAAAAAAAAAGGGGGGAAAGAGGGGGGGGGGGGAAGGGGACACCTAACTGATTGATTCCTCTCTCTGCCCTCCTCACCAGCTGCCCATCATCACTAAATCGGTATTCCTAAAGGGGAATATTAAATGCTCCACTTCAGGGGGTGAAAAAATCTTAATAAACTTTGCCCATTTATCAAAAAGACTTCTTATTTCCTTTTCTGGGTGAAGTGCTGTAGTTTTCTGTTCAATTAAATATTGTTTCCTAAGATAATTTTTAACTTCGGAAATTGAGGGTATTATTGTTTTTTTCCAGTTTTTAAATAATAAGTTTCTGGCCGCAAGAATAGTTGCGTTCACTAATTTAAAGTCTAGGCGGTAGTTTGTCTTGTCGACCAGAAATATAGCATGGAACATTGTTATTTTACAGGGAGTAACTTTCACTGCTTTGTTTAACCAGTATTCTATTTTGTACCAAAATTGTGAAATTCTAGGGCAGTCCCATATCATGTGATCCAAATCTGCAGCTTGGAGACTGCACTTAGGGCATTTATTAAAGTTCAAATTATACCATCTGTAACCTCTTTCTGGGGTATAATATATTTGATAGATAAGTTTTAAGTGTGATTCTCTCCAGGTCTCAGCGAGGGTTGTTTCCATTGCCATTTGAATTGATCTGGCTATTTGTGAACCACTGAGTATCTTAACCTGAGTTCCCCATTTCTGCGCTAATCTCGTTAGATTTTCATCTCCTTTGTAAGAGACGAGACAATTATACCATGGGGTTATTGAGAACAAGCCAGCCTTATTTAGGGATACCCAGTTATCTAACATGTCCCACTTCCATTTCCATCTATGTTTATTCATTAATTGCCAGACATAATGCCTGGTTTGTAGGTACATAAAGAATTCCTGATTCTTAAAGTCAAATTCTGCTTTTAGTTCTTCAAAGGATTTAATGTTTCCTGAATCTTGTTTAAGAAACTGCGAGACTTTTATGAGTCCTTGATTATGCCATCGTTGTTGTATCTGGTCTTGTGCTCCCTCCTGGAATTCTGGATTACCTAGGAAGGTTTGGTATGTTGGTATTTGGATATTAACCTGAATATGAGCACCAATTTTTCCCCAGGCTACTAAGACCGTGTATACAGTCTTTAGACCTTTTATCCGCTTGGGTATTTGATGAAGAGGAATATGTAAAAGTGAAATTGGTGATAGCGGATTAATCAAACTCTGATCTAATTCATAGTCAGAAAAATGATTGGATCCAGCTATCCAATCTGTCGCTATTCGACCCAAAAAAGATAAATTGTATAAATAAAGATCAGGCAAGGCCATTCCACCTTTTGATTTCGGAAGCGATAGTCTCTTCAAGGAGATTCTGGGTTTCTTAGCTTGCCATAGGAAGTGGCGAAGGGCTGTATTCAACCTTTTGACATCATATATTTTTAAGATAAAAGGCAAACTTTGAAAAAGATATCCTATTTTGGGTAGTAAGATCATTTTGAACAGGGCTATTCGACCTGCAATTGAGAGAGGAAGATTTTGCCAACTCCGCATTTGTTGTATAATTTGCTGTATGATGGGAGTAAAATTTAGTGTATACCAATCCAGAGGGTCTGCTGAAATGTGAACTCCAAGGTATCGGAATGATTTAGTAATTATTTTGAATGGATTATCGGTAAGAGAATCATTTTTTATCCTTAGCCACAACAGCTCTGATTTAGTTCTATTCATTTTATAACCCGAGAATAAACCAAAGGTCTCAATTATATTTACCAGCTTGGGAATATTTTGAGTGGTGTTCGCTAAATACACCAGCAGATCATCCGCGTATAAAGCTACTAAAGCCTTTTTCTTGCCAATTAAAATCCCCTCAATGTTTTGCCTTATTTTGATAGCAAGGGGCTCTATTGCTAAATCAAACAATAGAGGGGATAGGGGGCAACCTTGTCTCGTACCTTTGCCTAGTTTAATCTTACCTGATACTTGGCCCTGTATTATCAGATTCGTAGATGCTTGTGTGCAGATATTTTTGACTACGTTGAGAAAATTATTTGCCAAGCCGAATTTAGTTAATGTATCAAAAAGATAGAGATGATCAACACTATCGAAGGCCTTTTCAGCATCTATCGCGATTACTGCTGCATCAGGATATGTGGTATGAAAGTTATCCTCGGAAGATTTAAAGTGCTCGACTATCGTGAGAAGTTGTCTAATCTTGGCTACTGAACTACGATTATTCAAGAACCCGGCTTGGTCTGTGTGGATGATCTCGGGTAAACCTTTTTGCAGTCTCCTAGCTAAAATGGATGTAAATATTTTGTAATCGGAGTTCAATAGCGCGATTGGTCTATAAGATTCTCTCTTTTGTGGATTCTTCCCAGGTTTTAATATGAAGATAGTGTGTGATTCTAAGAAGTTAGATGGGATTTGGGCATTCTCTTGAAAGAAGAAGTTAAACAGGGTTATGAGATAAGGCGCTATTACCTCGCTTAGACTTTTGTAGAACTCGTTGGGGATTGCATCTGGTCCTGGTGATTTTTCGAGTTTTAACCCAGATATTGATTGCAATACTTCTAATTCAGAGATTGGTGCATTTAAATTACTTATAAAGTCCGCCTTGCCTTTTTTGATGGGTAGATCAACCCAAAAGCCTTCTTGCACAGTTTTATCTGATACCGACGGAGCATATATATCTTTATAATAATGAAAAAATGAATCTAAGATTTCCTCTGTTGAGGTTATGAGGTTATTTCCAACCTGTAGGCTTTCAATCAAGTTTGATTGTCTAGAATTCTTTACTAGACTTGAAAGCATTTTACCAGCTTTATTTCCATATTTATACAGCTTAGATTGATATTTTAATTCAGATTGTATTGTTTGTGCAGTAAGAAAGGTATCGCGTTCCTTTTTTACTCTAATGTATTTGTTCCAGTTACCTTTGCTAGAAATACTCAAATAAGTGTTGTATGCATTGATGACTGAGGCTACAAGTTGGCTTTCTTTTTGTTTAGATTCTCGAGTTAATTTAGCTGTGTATGCTATGATTTCTCCCCTTAAGACCGCTTTAGCTGTCTCCCATAGGATCGCGGGATTGGATACTGAGCCTTCATTTAGTCTGAAAAATTCCTGTAGTCTAGATTTCAGCCAATCTCTAAATTTTATATTATTACTTAAATATTTGGGGTAAAAAAAACGTGAGGCTGCTGAGTGTTTCCTATGGGTTGGAATATCCAACGTTATTGGAGCGTGGTCCGATATGCAAATTTCTGAAATGGTGGCTTTTGAGCCTGCTTGGACACACTGATCATTTGTTAATATGAGATCTATTCTGGAGAGGCTTTTAGTAGCCCTTGAGTGACAAGTAAATGCCTTAGTATGAGGATTCTGTGTCCTCCAGATGTCTCTTACTGCTAGGGTAAGATATAAATTTTTGAATAATTTCATTTCAAGATTGTCTTTTTTTGTTTTTCTAAGTTTACCTTTATATCTGTATCTATCAGAAGAGAAACATGGGGCCATATTGAAATCGCCTGCTAGGATTAATTGACCCTCGCTGACCTGAAGAATTTGAGCTTGAAGCGTGTCCCAGAAGTGATAATCAATAATGTTCGGAGCATAAAGATTACAGATGGTATATGTCGAACCCTGAGATTTTATTTTTATGATCACATATCTACTATGGGGGTCGATTATGGTAAGTAATTTTTCATACATTAATCTCTTTCCCAGGAGGATCGCAACTCCTTTTTTTCTATCAGGTGATGGTGCCGCTATTACCTCAGCAATCCAGGAGTTCTTTAGTTTTGTGGATTCCTCTGTGTTTAAGTGCGTCTCCTGTAGGAGTGCTATAGTGGTATTTAATTTCTGTAAATGAGATAGGATAGTTTTACGTTTGATCGGGGCAGTTATGCCCCCTATATTCCATGATGTGATTCTAATCATATACTTCCTATACTAACACGGGGATATGACCTTAACATTTGAGAGAGGGATAAGTTTGTTCTAGGTATGAATGAGGTTTGTGGAGGGGGGAGAGAAGTAGAGAGAAAAAGAAAGGAAAAGAAAGAAGGAGAGAAAGAAAAAAAAAATTAGATTGTAAGTCTTTATATAGGGAGTAAGATAGCATTTTTGATTCTAAAGTAAGTAGATCAAACTTTCTGTCGCTACTGTTTAAAGCCAAATTCTTCTAGCTTTTTTACTGCTTCCTCAACAGAGTCAAAAAAATATATTTGTTTATTATAAGTTAACTTACGTCTTGCAGGGTAAACAACGGTTGCTTGCCAACCTTCTTTAATAAGTTTCCCGCACAGCGGGGTAAGTTCTCTCCTTTTCCTGGAGGTCTCTATTGAGAAGTCCTGGAAAAGGAGAATCCTGTTGCCTTCATGCATAATTGGTTGGTTTTGTCTGAAGTGCTGTAAATACATTACTTTATCTTGGAAATTTAGGAACCTTGAAATAATTGGTCTAGGCCTATTTGAATTGGGTACATTATCTGGAGGTCTCCCGATACGGTGCACTCTCTCTATAGTGAAAGGTAAATGATTTGGGGGAATTTTTAGTAATGAAGGTAGTGTTTCGATCATAAATTTCATTAGGTCTTCCTGTTTACCGGGATCGGGGACACCAACAATCCTTAGATTATTTCTCCTAGATCTATTTTCTAGGTCGTCTATTTTTGTTTGGAGTTTTTTAATCTCATCTTGGTTATTTTCTATCAGGGGTATGTAAATGTTTGTCGTGTCTTCAATGTCAGAGACACGTTGCTCAACTTCCTGGAGCCTGGTAGAAAATTGTCTAATTTCTGCTGTGAGAGATGATAGATCTTGTTTAATCTCACTCCTTAAAAAAATCAAATTTTGGTGAGATAGCTTCTAGTATATTAGCTACCAATTCTTGGTTATCTTGCGATGCTACATTTTTCTGGGATTTTTGTGGTGTACCTTCATTGGTGTTTTCAGTGAGAGTTTCTGATTGGTTCTTGTTTCTACGATCTTTATTCTTGGTCGTCATGCCTGGATTATGTTTGGGGGTGACAAATTTATCCATTAAGTGGGGGAAGAAGTGAAAGGGGGGAAAAAAACAGTGCCTAGGTGCACAAATTGTACACCCATGTGTGGGGTGACTGGGGTGAAAAGATTAGGTGTGGAGGGAAAGTGGGGTGAGGCTATTACAAGCAGTGAACTCCAAGTGCGAGTGGAAGTGCTCATACAAAAAAAAAAAAAAGTGATTGATTGGTGAATAAGACCAGGAAATGGCGATTAGAATATGTAGTTCTAAGAACCAACGTTTAAACGATATGCACCCCTCTTAAACCTTTACGTGTCTCAGCTATTTAGTAGATGAGCCCAATAATTAAAAAAAGAAAAAAAAAAACCCTGTTGTCCCTATTTATAATTAAAGAGATCCCTCAAGAGAAATTCTTTTGCTCACATTTATGGGATGGGGTGGTAAATTGATGTGCAAGTCACTATATGTATTTATTTAAATGGGCTCCCCTTTAAGAGGGCCAATGATTTCTTAATGTCTATTAAACCAGGTTTTTGAAATCGCCCTCAACTCCCAATACAGTTTTTAAGCCATCATTCCTATTGGGTTGCCCTCTATTCTTGTAATACTTTGTATTTGTAGCAATTTGAACAAGCATTTAATTTTGTTTTATAAATAAGAACCAACAATTTCCTCAAAAGTAGGTTTGTAACATAAAAGAAGCTTGATGAATTCGTTGTCAGTGCTTCATATAATGTATTACTATTTGCCCAATAAGTGACAGTTTATTAACTTCATAAACTGTATTACTTTCAGGGCATTTGATAATGCAAACAGTTCAAATTAAGCAGTAACGTAAAATATAGTATTCCTTAATTAGGCAGGTAAAGTTCATCAAATTAAGTAAG
The DNA here is from genome assembly GCF_027579735.1 of Bombina bombina. Taxonomy (NCBI): domain Eukaryota; kingdom Metazoa; phylum Chordata; class Amphibia; order Anura; family Bombinatoridae; genus Bombina; species Bombina bombina. The sequence continues at coordinate 33,077,595 of NC_069502.1, forward strand.
GATAACGATTAATAATAAAATAATTAGGTCTGACCTGAGAACACAGGAATTGTTACTTGTCCGTTTGTTATGAACAGCAGCGTGGTACTCAGAGGGAGAGCGGTTGCGGCTGCAGCTGATGACGTCACCGCTACTTGCTGTGCTGTGTATGAAGCTGCTTGAATCCTGTTACCTTGTAAATGCTTCAGGGTTTGATGTCGAGTTTGTTTGATTTCCTTATAGTATGAAATATCTTCCAGTGTTGAATTGAGTAGAAGAGCTGCTAGATGTAGGAATGAAAAATAAGAGATGTTATGAGTAACTCTTCAAATAAGAATTTATGAGGCTGTTGGAGAGTGAGGAAAACTCTCAGTGTAACGCTTGTGCTGTGAATCCTTTCTCAATTAACCAGCAATGAATGCTGGGGGGAAGTGCTTGATATAGGAAGCTTAATTTAGAACCTTTGCTGGCCCTTTAAGAGATTAGTTAGCTGTTCTCAAAGAAGATGGATTTCACAGTAAATAAGGGAAAACAGAAGAGATATATAACACTTATAATAAAACACAGATGATATATATATGCCCCAAGTATTTAAACAGACAAGGGGAACATGGTGTGTGTCCTTATAGATGAGGAAGGATAAGTCCCGTTTGCCTGGGGGAAAAAATCAGGTTAGATCTTATGAGCTTGTGTGCTTTATTAAGTATGCATTCTTCTTAGGCTTGTCTTCCCTTCTTTCTCTTATTCCCTCTTCACTCTGTCTTGACCCCCTGGGGTCTTCTCACTCCTTCCCCTTCTTCCCTCAGCTCTTTCCTTGTCACTTCTCTCTCTGCAAGTCTGTTTTTATAGCAGACCCCCTTACAGGTTGGGGGGTAGTTTAGTCAATGAGTTACAGGTAGCTTAATCGTGGGTAAGGTTTTTTATCTTGTCCTTCTCTTTTCTTTGCCTCACTAGGGTCTTATCCTTCTACCCCTTGTTCCCCACAAGCTTAATTAGCTGAAAATTCCCCTTGCGAGGTTGAAAGTACAGGCAATATGTATCAGCTAAGTTACAAAAAAGTTAGCCCTTGGGGAGATTTTTAGCTATCTTCAGGCTTTTTATTTCTTTTGCTTTTATATCCCCTTACTTTAGATTCTTAATTAGTTACTTCTTTGTCACTCTTCTCTCCCCCTCTAAGCAGATTGAGCCGATAGCCCACACTCACCCCCTCGGCGTGATGTCCTCTCAGGGATCGGATCTTTCCTATCGAGGAATTATATGGAAAGCTGAGGATGCCTTCACAGCATGGCCCCCTTCGGGACTTCTGTAATCTGGCACTTTGTGTTCGAAGCCGCTGACCTCCCTTCTCTGCCAATATTCAGGTTTGACGTGCCCTTTTTCCCCAACACTGCATACTTCAGGCATCGACTCCTCCCTGCAGCACCGGTGAGGAGGAGGGTCGACCAGGAGGGTCGACCAGGAGGCGAGGGCAATCCGGGTCAGCGGCTCTCTGTAGGAGCCTGAATCAGGTAGCTCCCCACTGGCAACACCGGTGGGCGGGGAGCGCGGTCCCAGAGTGCGGGCAGGCAGTGCCTGCAGCAAGATGCGCCGACGGCTGAAATGATCCCAGTCTGTGTGAGAAGGGTGAGTGTCGAGCAGCCGGCGTTGGTCCACAGGGAGCGGGTGGAGTGTGGGATTAAATCACAAGCCCTCACAGAGTCCAGTCCGTAGAGGGGGGGAGGGTCTTTCTGAAGGTTTTTTTGACCATAAAGGGAGCCTGGTTGATCAACCTTCTGTTCCAGGCTCCGGGTATAAAGTTCTTATTTAGCGCTGTAGTTATTTGCGCTATAGGGGGAATCACCAGGTTTTCAAATCAGCGAGGGTGACTGCAGCTAGTTTCTCCCACCTGGAGAGTGGGGATTCCTGGCGCGAACAACCGCCACTTAGGAAGCTGCAGTGGAGCAGAGTCTGCTGCTTGTGCACAGGCTTGTGCATAGGCTCCTCCTCTTCCCCCTCTAGAGCATGACATTTTACAGTAGTTATTTTTAATAGACTAATGTAATAATCTTTGTTATGTAATACTATAGTCGATATTTACCTTAATACATTGTAACGGCTGTGGAGCAGTTAAAGGCTTTCCAAATTTCTGACACAAATCGCATTCCTGGATCTGTAGGAAATCAGTAGTTAACCTGGGTAACAATTTCATACACCTTTAGAAACACAAAAGTAATTGTGTGTACCCATTGCACAATATCTTTGCCCATTTCGTGCCAGAAGTATCTTGAAGAGATAACCGCCTGTGTTCGGTTGATGCCCATATGACCTCCCATTGACGATGTGTGACATTCTTCGAAGATCGTCTTTGCTTCTTCCTCTAATTTCAGAACTCTTCTTTGTCCAAAGAATAGATTGCCTTCTGTAATCAAAGGTAAAGTAAAGAAAATGTGAAACAAAAATGCAACTTTCATTAGATAGATAATTAAAATAAAAAAATGGGGGCGGAGCCAGCTACAGAGGAGGCAAGACGCACTTAACATGAGCTCCTGAAATAAATGAAAAACATAATCTTCATCTAGCTTACTGGAGAATATAATTTATACCTTCTTGCTAATCTCAAGACCTGTGTTCATGAAGGACAACAATCCTTTTTTCTTTACAAAGGGTTAAGAGGAGAGGTCACTATCGAAGCCTCAAGCAGTTAACCTCAACAACAGCCGAGGACTATCCTGTATATGGTTTGACCACGAGGAAGAGATAGCTACCGTGCGACCCGTTCAGACCACCTGTCTAAGTATGGAGGATCTCTGTGAACGGACTCTTGAATGTCTAGCAAGATTTGGGGAGAGGATGGAAGGCTGTTTTAATTATCTACAGTTTATTATTAGAGATCGACCTGGAGTAGAGGACAGATCCATACCTAAAATGGCGGCGTACCTGAATGACACTGAACCCTCCCAGATTGGTACTATAGCATCAACCTCAGAGCCTGTACCTCTGCAGCATCATACGGACTGTATTACATCCCTCATAGAGTCAGTTAACACTTTACGGCTGCTACATACCCCAACTGCGCAAGCTATCAGCGCCCAACTTCTCCGAGGTTAGATCGCTACAGGCAAGATGGCGGCTGCCTTCGCACAACGAGAGGACGCTATAGAGGCTAAACAACCTCTACACATGACCGATATATAAGCTGTGCAGAGATCTACCCCGGATACACACGCACATGAGAACCGAGTTGCAGCGCACAGTTCCCTCTCCGCTATCCTAGATGTCAGTTTAAGTGAGGATCTGTGCACGGCTGCCTTTAAGTACGGTGACATTATACTGCAGCTATTAAACGCGGACTTGAAAGTGGTTGTGGGTATAGGCTAAGAGACAGCTCCTAAAGATATGTACAGCAGCCTAAATTATTTTTTTAGGTCCCTAAAGCTGTTATTCCTCTTCTTCAGTTTATGTTACCACACACTATGTTTTTATCGTACATATTTTATTCACCCTTAATTTGAGATGTTTTCTCTTTAGATTGTTCTTAAGTAACTCTAACCCTATTGCTGACACTTATAAATTATGTAATTGAAGATCTACCTTGCATTATATTATGTCTCTATAGGGCATATCTTGTTAACCCTTAACTTGGGGTGTTCTCCCCTTAGGTTGTTATTACATAATCCTAACCCCACTACCACTACTTTTTGCTTATGATCTGTTTGGGGATGTATATACACTAGGGCATTATTGATTGGGGACCAATATTTTACAGCTCCGTTTATTGTATCTGTCTTAGGCCTGTTCTTAGCTTTCAAGCCCATCCATTATGCTCAGAGGCACCTCATCTAACATATTTGGGTCAGCCATCGTTTCTAGCTTACTAGGTCACAATTATCATCACTTCTATAGTACTGAGATTTACCTTAATGTGCCACTTCTCTCTGCTTCTCGTTCATCCCACTTGGTTTGCTCCTTTGTAAAATTGAGACCCAGAGATTAGAGAGACAACACTCATATTGGGCTCCTTTCACGCTGCATTTACTCACTGATCATACTCTCTAACCCAGCTTGAAAGTACTATGCTCTTGTCACATGCTAGCAACATATACTATAACGCACTGATTGCTATCTGTGTATCTTTTATCTGATATTGTTATCTTATTTGTTAACACTAGCCGCACACACTAAACTCATATATTGGGTACATTGGGCCATCTTTAAATACTCCTGAGTCATACTCCCCGTATTCCTCCCAACTCATCTTAATCTATTACTAAACAAAATTTTATTGATACAGCTATTTCCCCCCTCTTTTAAATGGAAAGTTAACATAATTTTTGACCTACTCCATATATTTGATATAATCTGATGTCCCAGACCTCCTTTAATATTAAAAATACACTCCTTAGATGTTTCCAAAAAATATAACTCCATTTAGTTATGTACTTAGGAGTACTGAGGTATCGGTGCATTTAAATATTCGTCTATGGGACTTATTGGCAGGGCGTTGCAGTGTTACTCTTTTTTAGTGACAACCCTGAGATATTAGATATCTGATCATTATGTCTACGAGCGACAGTTCCCTTGCTCAGGGGTTCAAAGACTAAGCTAAGATATTGATATGGTTTATGTTTAGGCGTTAATGTGTATACTTACTGTATTTAATATTCTTGGCTCTTCTAACTGGTTATGGAATCATGCTATCCTTATGCTTTATTTTATTTTTGTTCCTAGGATATGGCATTCCTTATGTTGAGTTTTATATTAATACAAAACTATTTGTCTCTGGTGGGCTCCTCCCCCCTCCTTTCCCGCCGGTACTGGTTGCCTGCGGGTCATACCCCTATGCCTTTCTCCCACATTGCCTATAGCTGGTAACTCCCTAGGGGAGGGGTCCACCTGGAAATCTCTTATGCTCCATGCATACTAATGTTCCCCCTCCCTACTTAATAATGCTGGGAGTCACCCTTAACAATTTTATAGAGAGTCAATCCCTAATCTTGGTCATGATACCGTTGTATTATGTGTTTAATTCTACTCTAGTCTCCATATTCCGTATGCTAAGATTCGTTCTGGTATATAAAGCATTGTCGCCAGGTTAAAATGAGATTTATGAAAGCTCACCACTATATCTCTTTAATTGAGTATCCCAATTTATACTTTGTCTAGATATTTTTAGGAGTTTACTTGGCAATTATAACTAATCCTCACTTAGGGTCCCGATAATAGTTAAATCATGATTGACATCCCGACTGGCCCGCCCTCCTCCCCTCCCCCCCCTATTATATTTCGAGCGGCTCTTGCCCGCTGCATCCCCCCCCCCCCTGTTTTTAAACTATAAAGCTAATCCCCCTGGCCCTAATTGTATCTGAGTGGACACTTCAATTTACTTGCTATATAGCCCAGGAAGGACTATTTTTGTTCTATCGTTATTACCTTTATTATAAAACTGAAGTCTTATTGTAAACTGCCCAAATTCTATAACATTACGTGTGCTGTCTGGATACATTATACCCTTACTGTAGAATTTTGTTTGTAACTCTTATCTAATAATATTGTAATCGCACTTTTCTGTAAATGTTGTGGGGCATAACCTTGGTTGTATCTGTTCATGACTTCAATAAAAAAATTTTTTTTTAAAAAATAAAAAATAAATAAAAAAAATGGAATGTATTTTGTATACTTACCCTTTATTGTAAATTTAGCATTGTTCTGCTTGAAACGGTATCTTTGGTACTTGTCATACCCAGATGGAAATTCACCCAAAGACAGTAATTTAAAATTTTTGTTGTACTTCTTCTCCATACCTATATAAATGTAGAACACCATTGTCAGCTTAAATATTTCAATATCTATCGATGTCAACAGCCAGCGGCTCATATTAACAAACATTAAAAACAACCAAAAATAATATAAATAAGTAATAATTAATAGATATGCACCAATTATGGTCTCATGCCTAATACAAAGCATGTGTACTCATACTAATGCTGCGAAGCTTAATTAGTTAAAACGCATGATTTTAAAAACGTATCATTTATAAACCATGTGTTATTAAATAATAGGAGTGTGGTGATAGCACTCCTATCATCTGTGAGCATGTTGCTATTAGTGAGATCACAGCGAGAAATGTGTCTTACTGTATGCAGCTACATATTACTGAGCACAGCAATAACTAAACCATTTTTAGACAACAAAAAAAATTGTTTTACAGATTTTTTTTATCACTATTAAAGTATGCCACTATGTAAGTGTCTCAGTGACAAAAGGCACACATTATATTCAACCTGTCTAACCGGGTAAAAACTGTTAACATTACGTTTAAAAATACTAGCATTAACAACAGAATACACAAACTACCGTTGAAATTCTACACATACGTGTTCATAACAATTATTCTACTTGTACTGTACTGGAACAGTGTCACCTAACATTAGGCTGACCATAATGCTGCTTTCAAAATTTACCCATATGAAACATGCATATGAAACATACATTTTTAAAGCGGAAATAATGTCAGCCTACCTAACATTGAATTTTTTTATATATATATATATATATATATATATATATATATATATATATATATACATACACACACACACCAGAGATATTTTACTTACTCTCTCTTTAAAAAGATGCTATTTGTACAGCCATAGTAATTACAAAGTGTTTGTAACCACTACGTTAAGGAAGTAAAACGATAAATGCACCACCACATTCTGTGGAAAACCACCTCACTGTATAAAGTCCATTGTTGAAGAACACTTTCATAAAACTGATGTATACAAAAAAACAGAATTTATGCTTACCTGATAAATTACTTTCTCCAACGGTGTGTCCGGTCCACGGCGTCATCCTTACTTGTGGGAATATCTCTTCCCCAACAGGAAATGGCAAAGAGTCCCAGCAAAAGCTGTCCATATAGTCCCTCCTAGGCTCCGACCACCCAAGTCATTCGACCGACGGACAGGAGGAAAAAAACAGGAGAAACTATAGGGTGCCGTGGTGACTGTAGTTAGAGAAAATAATTCATCAAACCTGATTAAAAAACCAGGGCGGGCCGTGGACCGGACACACCGTTGGAGAAAGTAATTTATCAGGTAAGCATAAATTCTGTTTTCTCCAACATTGGTGTGTCCGGTCAACGGCATCATCCTTACTTGTGGGAACCAATACCAAAGCTTTAGGACACGGATGAAGGGAGGGAGCAAATCAGGTTACCTAAACAGAAGGCACCACGGCTTGCAAAACCTTTCTCCCAAAAATAGCCTCCGAAGAAGCAAAAGTATAAAATTTGTCAAATTTGGCAAAAGTGTGCAGTGAAGACCAAGTCGCTGCCTTACATATCTGATCAACAGAAGCCTCGTTCTTGAAGGCCCATGTGGAAGCCACAGCCCTAGTAGAGTGAGCTGTGATTCTTTCAGGAGGCTGCCGTCCAGCAGTCTCGTAAGCCAATCGGATGATGCTTTTAAGCCAAAAGGAAAGAGAGGTAGAAGTCGCTTTTTGACCTCTCCTTTTACCAGAATAGACGACAAACAGAGAAGATGTTTGTCCGAACTCCTTTGTAGCTTCTAAATAGAATTTTAGAGCACGGACTACGTCTAAATTGTGTAACAAACGTTCCTTCTTTGAAACTGGATTCGGACACAAAGAAGGTACAACTATCTCCTGGTTAATATTTTTGTTGGAAACAACCTTTGGAATGGAACACCAGATAGGGCGGAGAACACTGTAGAGCAGATAACTCAGAAACTCTTCTAGCAGAAGAAATGGCAACCAAAAACAAAACTTTCCAAGATAACTTAATATCTATGGAATGTAAAGGTTCAAACTGAACCCCTTGGAGAACTGAAAGAACTAGATTTAAACTCCAGGGAGGAGTCAAAGGTCTGTAAACAGGCTTGATCCTAACCAGAGCCTGAACAAATGTTTGAACATCTGGCACAGCTGCCAGTCGTTTGTGTAACAAGACAGATAAAGCAGAAATCTGTCCCTTTAGAGAACTCGCTGATAATCCCTTATCCAAACCCTCTTGTAGGAAGGAAAGGATCCTAGGAATTTTAATCTTACTCCATGAGAATCCCTTGGATTCACACCAACAGATATATCTTTTTCCATATTTTATGGTAAATCTTTCTAGTTACAGGTTTTCTGGCTTGTACCAGAGTATCTATCACAGTATCCGAAAACCCACGCTTAGATAAAATCAAGCGTTCAATTTCCAAGCCGTCAGCTGGAGAGAGACTAGATTTGGATGTTCGAATGGACCCTGTACCAGAAGATCCTGTCTCAAAGGTAGCTTCCATGGTGGAACCGATGACATAATCACCAGGTCTGCATACCAAGTCCTGCGTGGCCATGCAGGAGCTATCAAGATCACTGAGGCCCTCTCCTGCTTGATCCTGGCTACCAGCCTGGGAATGAGAGGAAACGGTGGAAACACATAGGCTAGGTTGAAGGTCCAAGGCGCTACTAGTGCATCCACTAGAGCCGCCTTGGGATCCCTGGATCTGGACCCATAGCAAGGAACCTTGAAGTTCTGACGAGACGCCATCAGATCCATGTCTGGAATGCCCCATAATTGAGTTAATTGGGCAAAGATCTCCGGGTGGAGTTCCCACTCCCCCGGATGAAATGTCTGACGACTCAGATAATCCGCCTCCCAGTTTTCCACTCCTGGGATGTGGATCGCAGATAGGTGGCAGGAGTGATCCTCCGCCCATTCTATTATTTTGGTCACTTCTCTCATCGCCAGGGAACTCCTTGTTCCCCCCTGATGATTGATATAAGCAACAGTCGTCATGTTGTCTGATTGGAATCTTATAAATTTGGCCTAGTTGAGGCCAAGCCCTGAGAGCATTGAATATCGCTCTCAGTTCCAGAATGTTTATCGGGAGAAGAGACTCTTCCCAAGACCATAGTCCCTGAGCTTTCAGGGATTCCCAGACCGCGCCCCAGCCTGCTAGACTGGCGTCGGTCGTGACGATGACCCACTCTGGTCTGTTGAAGCTCATTCCCTGGGACAGGTGGTCCAGGGTTAGCCACCAACGGAGTGAGTCTCTGGTCTTCTAATCTACTTGAATCACTGGAGACAAGTCTGTATAGTCCCCATTCCATTGTTTGAGCATGCACAGTTGTAATGGTCTTAGATGAATTCGCGCAAAAGGAACTATGTCCATTGCTGCAACCATCAACCCTACCACTTCCATGCACTGAGCTACGGAAGGATGTGGAATAGAATGAAGAACTTGACAAGCGTTTAGAAGTTTTGACTTTCTGACTTCTGTCAGGAAAATCCTAATTTCTAAAGAATCTATTATTGTTCCCAAGAAAGGAACTCTTGTCGACAGAGACAGGGAGCTTTTTTCTATGTTCACCTTCCATCCGTGAGATCTGAGAAAGAACAGAACGATGTCTGTGTGAGCCTTTGCCTTTGAGAGAGACGACGCTTGTATCAGAATGTCGTCCAAGTAAGGTACTACTGCAATGCCCCTTGGTCTTAGGACCGCTAGAAGGGACCCGAGTACCTTTGTGAAAATCCTTGGAGCAGTGGCTAACCCGAATGGGAGCGCCACAAACTGGTAATGTTTGTCCAGAAAGGCGAACCTTAGGAACTGATGATGATCCTTGTGGATAGGAATATGTAGATACGCATCCTTTAGATCCACGGTAGTCATAAATTGACCTTCCTGGATTGTAGGTAGAATCGTTCGAATGGTTTCCATTTTGAACGATGGAACCCTGAGAAATTTGTTTAGGATTTTTAAATCCAGAATTGGTCTGAAAGTTCCCTCTTTTTTGGGAACCACAAACAGATTTGAGTAAAATCCCATTCCCTGTTCCACCGTTGGAACTGGGTGTATCACTCCCATTTTTAACAGGTCTTCTACACAATGTAAGAATGCCTGTCTCTTTATTTGGTTTGAGGATAAGTGAGACATGTGGAACCTTCCCCTTGGGGGTAGTTCCTTGAATTCCAGAAGATAACCCTGAGAGACTATTTCTAGCGCCCAGGGATCCTGAACATCTCTTGCCCAAGCCTGAGCAAAGAGAGAGAGAGTCTGCCCCCTACTAGATCCGGTCCCGGATCGGGGGCTACTCCTTCATGCTGTTTTGTTAGCAGCAGCAGGCTTCTTGGCCTGCTTAAAGATAATCTCTTTCAATTCTGGCCCAAAGAGAGTTTTACCCTTGAAGGGGATATTAAGCAATTTTGTCTTGGAAGATACATCCGCTGACCAAGACTTTAGCCAAAGCGCTCTGCACGCCACAATTGCAAACCCTGAATTTTTCGCTGCTAATCAAGCTAATTGCAAAGCGGCATCCAAAATAAAAGAATTAGCCAACTTGAGTGCGTGAACTCTGTCCATAACCTCCTCATACGGAGTCTCTCTACTGAGCGACTTCTCTAGTTCCTCAAACTAGAACCACGCTGCTGTAGTGACAGGAACAATGCACGAAATGGGTTGCAGGAGGTAACCTTGCTGTACAAAAATCTTTTTAAGCAAACCCTCCAATTTTTTATCCATAGGATCTTTGAAAGCACAATTATCCTCGATAGGGATAGTAGTACGCTTGTTTAGAGTAGAAACTGCCCCCTCGACCTTAGGGACTGTCTGCCATAAGTCCTTTCTGGGGTCGACCATAGGAAATAATTTCTTAAATATAGGAGGGGGGACAAAAGGTATGCCGGGCTTCTCCCACTCCTTATTCACTATGTCCGCCACCCGCTTGGGTATAGGAAAAGCGTCGGGGTGCACCAGAACCTCTAGGAACTTGTCCATCTTGCATAATTTTTCTGGAATAACCAGGTTGTCACAATCATCCAGAGTAGATAACACCTCCTTAAGCAGTGTGCGGAGATGCTCTAATTTAAATTTAAATGTCACAACATCAGGTTCAGCCTGTTGAGAAATTTTTCCTGAATCTGAAATTTCCCCATCTGACAAAACCTCCCTCATGGCCCCTTCAGATTGGTGTGAGGGTATGACAGAGCAATTATCATCAGCGCCCTCCTGCTCTTCAGTGTTTAAAACAGAGCAATCGCGCTTTCTCTGATATGCAGGCATTTTGGATAAAATATTTGCTATGGAGTTATCCATTACTGCCGTCAATTGTTGCATAGTAATAAGCATTGGCGCGCTAGAAGTACTAGGGGCCTCCTGCGTGGGCAAAACTGGCATAGACAGAGAAGGAGATGATGTAGAACTATGTCTACTCCCTTCATCTGATGAATCATCTTGGGCAACTTTACTATCTGTGGCAGTACTGTCCTTACTTTGTTTGGACGCTATGGCACAATTATCACACAATTTTGAAGGGGGAGACATATTGATCTTCAAACATATAGAACATAGCTTATCTGAAGGTGCAGACATGTTAAACAGGCTTAAACTTGTCAAGAAAGTACAAAAAACGTTTTAAAACAAAACCGTTACTGTCTCTTTAAATTTTAAACAGTGCACACTTTATTACTGAATATGTGAAAAAGTATGAAGGAATTGTTCAAAATTTACCAAATTTTCACCACAGTGTCTTAAAGCATTAAAAGTATTGCACACCAATTTTCAGAGCATTAACCCTTAAAATAAAGAAACCGGAGCCTGTTACAGTTTTAACCCCTCTACAGTCCCAGCTACAGCCTTTGCTGCGACTTTACCAAATCCAGGGGGGAATACGATACCAAATGAAGCCTTCTAGGAACTTTTCCAACCACTTTCAGATCCACACACATGCATCTGCATGTCTTGCTCTCAAAAGTAACTGCGCAGTAATGGCGCGAAAATGAGGCTCAGCCAACAACTGGGAAAGCCCTTCCTGACTGGAAAGGTGTCTAACTCAGTGCCTGACGTTAAAAAACGTTCCCCAAGCTTATAAGTGTGAATTTCAAACATAAACATGTATAAAATGCTCAAATAAATCAATCGATTTTGCCCATAAAAGTGTCTACCAGTTTTATAGCCCATATTAAGCCCTTTATTCTATTTGATACTAAGAAAATGGCTTACCGGTCCCCCTGATGGGAAAATGACAGCCTTCCAGCATTACACAGTCTTGTTAGAAATATGGCTAGTCATACCTTAAGCAGAAAAGTCTGCTAACTGTTTTCCCCAACTGAAGTTACTTCATCTCAACAGTCCTATGTGGAAACAGCAAACGATTTTAGTTACTGCTGCTAAAATCATCTTCCTCTCACAAACAGAACTCTTCATCTTTTTCTGTTTCAGAGTAAATAGTACATACCAGCACTATTTTAAAATAACAAACTCTTGATAGTAGAATAAAAAACTACAACTAAACACCACATACTCTTAACCATCTCCGTGGAGATGTTGCCTGTGCAACGGCAAAGAGAATGACTGGGGTGGGCGGAGCCTAGGAGGGACTATATGGACAGCTTTTGCTGGGACTCTTTGCCATTTCCTGTTGGGGAAGAGATATTCCCACAAGTAAGGATGACGCCGTGGACCGGACACACCAATGTTGGAGAAAGGAGAAAATTGTTAAGTATAATAAATGTCTAATTGGTATACTCACCGACAGGGAGTCTGATAAGACCGGATACTTCAAGGAAATTGAAGAATTACAAAGCAAAGCCTGTGAGGGGATAAAAAGGATTTTAAATGCTAATAAATGTATGACCACAATATGTGAATAAATCACTTTTTAGGTAAAAAATAAATAGATATAATGATAATCAGGTGAAGTAGTCAAATCCAAAGCATCTGAGGGGACAATATAAATCCAGATAATGATATGATAATCAAGTGAAGTTTTAAAATCCGAAGACTGTGAGGGGAGAATATATCAGTATTGGGAAGTCTGAAAAATGACTCACAACAATATGAGTAATACTCAATATCAGAGGGTCTGTACAAAGTCAATAGTACAGTCAGTATATAGCGTGGGTATACATATCATTAATTTATTATTATTTTGGCAGTCTGTGGTATACATTATTTTATTTAAGAATTATGTAGATAATTAGTTATAAAAAGTACATAGGTTAAGATTGTTATGGTATAACCCAGATATCAAGGGTTAATACCAGATGAAAGATGCCCTGAATACGGGATCAGCAACACACAAACCCAGTAAATTCCCCCCAAACATGAGACCAAGCTCCATCTTGAGAGTAAAACAGAATGTGTTTTATTGAGGGCTATATGCCCAGTATTTATACAGGTCTCCCACCTGGTTGACACTCCTAGGAGACCAGATGGGGGATTGGAAGAAGATAGTACATTAGATAGAGGGAAGACGCCCTTTTACAGGATACAATAGTATTGCATTACTTAACCAAATAAACAATTAAACACTGGAGAACAATGGAGTGCTTCACACCTGGCAGTCTGAACTCTGGAGGTGATTAAACAATGTGAACGCTTATCACTTAAACTTAATTACAGTAAACAATAGCTGATGTCAGGAAACATGTTTTTAGAAAATAGTTTCTCAAAACTGAACAAAGTTAACCCTTCCACTACTGACAGAGGGGTCTGTCACAAAGATATTTAAAAAAAAATCTTAATTCTTAGGCTTTCAACTTCCCATATGTTAGCTGTAGCATGAGCCCAGACGCCTATGTGGATTGAGCTCAGCGTTGGACCATTGATATGTTACCTTTTTTTTCTTTATTTAAAGCTAAACCTAGTGAGCCTCAAAATTATTTAAAATAAGATTCTAAAAAAAAAGTTTGGCACAGTTAGTATGCCTCCGGTGTAATCGCATACCTGGAGAGCAGCGTCTCTTTTACAGCATTATAATCCCTGACTTCCTCATCCGGAATGGCCCGAAAAGCCTCGCTGGCCCGGACGGATAATTTTCCGGATAATATCGTGACCCAGTCCTCTGCGGGTACCTTGTGTAGGGCACATTGCCTCTCAAAATCCGAAAGTTACCCATCAATCTCTCCTTCTGTTTCCAGGAAGTTTTTAAAAGCTGCAAAATGTACCTCTCTCTTTTCCACTGGGGTTGCGGTGACTTGGGCTGCTGCAGCGACGCTTTGGCAAAGTAGGTTGGCCTCCACAGCTGCTATGACCCGGTCGATAATTTCAGCAGACGGGTTGGGGCCATAATGTGCCAGTCTTATTTTAACCGCCCGGTCAAAGCTTGCTTCTTCGGGGGTTCTGTCTGATATGCTGGGCTCATTGGTTCCTTCGGGCCCTGGTACTCCTTCCATCTCGGTCAGTATTGTAATAATCTCCCTCTTCCTGAGGTTACTGGCTTGTCGGCCCCTTTGTTCTAGCAGGTCTTTAAGGGTGTCTCTTTTCAGCCTTTCATATGGTATTCCAATTAGGTCCGGATGTGTACTTGCTCTCCTGGGCGATGAGGACCATCCCGTCGCTTGCCACCACTTGTTATGGTATAACCCGGATATCAAGGATTAATACCAGATGAAAGATGCCCTGAATACGGGATCAGCAACACACAAACCCAGTTAATTCCCCCCAAACATGAGACCAAGATCCATTTTGAGAGTAAAACGGAATGTGTTTTATTGAGGGCTATATGCCCAGTATTTATGCAAGTCTCCCACCTGGTTGACACTCCTAGGAGACAAGATGGGGGATTGGAAGAAGATAGTACATTAGATAGAGGGAAGACGCCCTTTTACAGGATACAATAGGATTGCATTACTTAACCAAATAAACAATTAAACACAAGAGAACAATGGAGTCCTTCTTCACACCTGGCAGTCTGAACTCTGGAGGTGATTAAACAATGTGAACGCTTATAACTTAAACTTAATTACAGTAAACAATAGCTGATGTCAGGAAACATGTTTTTAGAAAATAGTTTCTCAAAACTGAACAAAGTTAACCCTTCCACTACTGACAGAGGGGTCTGTCACAAAGATATTTAAAAAAAAATCTTAATTCTTAGGCTTTCAACTTCCCATATGTTAGCTGTAGCATGAGCCCAGACGCCTATGTGGATTGAGCTCAGCGTTGGACCATTGATATGTTACCTTTTTTTTCTTTATTTAAAGCTAAACCTAGTGAGCCTCAAAATTATTTAAAATAAGATTATAAAAAAAAAGTTTGGCACAGTTAGACAGTGCTAGATCATGTGTGTTATGTAACTGTGTGCTAACAACCCCTGGATTTAGGTATGACTCTTCACCTGATTGGCTAAACTGCATGACAGTAAAAAGCACTGATACAAGGGGGCAGTCAGCAGATGCTTAAAGGGATACTGAACACAAATTTTTTCTTTCATGATTGGAATAGAGCATGCAATTTTAAGCAACTTTCTAATTTACTTCTGTTATCAATTTTTCTTCGTTCTCTTGATATCTTTATTTGAAAAAGAAGGCATCTAAGCTAAGGAGCCAGCAAATTTGTGGTTCAGAACCATGGACAGCATTTGTTTATTGGTGCTGTCCAATCAGCAAGGACAACCCAGGTTGTTCACCAAAAATGGGCCGGCATCTAAACTTAAATTCTTGCTTTTCAAATAAACATACCAAGAGAATGAAGAAAATTTGATAATAGGAGTACATTAGAAAGTTGCTTAACATTGCATGCTCTATCTGAATCACAAAAGAAAAAAATTGGGTACAGTGTCCCTTTAAATACAAGTTAATTAAAGAGGTAATACATGTATTAAAGGGACACTAAACCCAAAGTTTCCCTTTTGTGATTCAGATAGAGCATGGCATTTTTATCAACTTTCTAATTTACTCCTATTATCTAATTTTATTCATTCTCTTGGTATCTTTATTTGAAACGCAAGAATGTAAGTTTAGATGCCAGCTCATTTTTGGTGAACAACCTGGGTTGTTCTTGCTTATTGGTGGATAAATTCATCCACCAATAAAAAAGTGCTGTTCAGATGTGTAAACCAAAAAAAAAAAAAAAATTAGATGCCTTCTTTTTCAAATAAAGATAGCAAGATAATGTTGATAAATTGATAATAGGAGTAAATTAGAAATTAGCTTAAACTTGCATGCTCTATCTGAATCACAAAAGAAAAAAAATGGCTTTAGTGTCCCTTTAATATAACTGTGTTGGGTAGGCAAAAATGGGGAATGGGGAATAAAGGGATTATCTACATTTTTAAAACAGTAACAATTTACAAGTAGACTGTACATTTAACATACACAGTACAGTTTGTTCGATAAAGAACAGTATCAAACAATGCAGAGTGTGTTATACACTGTAATCTAGATAACTGCATGCACATATACACACATGCAGAGGCATATACACACATGCACAGGCATATACACACATGCACAGGCATATACACACATGCAGAGGCATATACACACATGCACAGGCATATACACACATGCACAGGCATATACACACATGCACAGGCATATACACACATGCACAGGCATATACACACATGCACAGGCATATACACACATGCACAGGCATATACACACATGCACAGGCATATACACACATGCAGAGGCATATACACACATGCAGAGGCATATACACACATGCACAGGCATATACACACATGCACAGGCATATACACACATGCAGAGGCATATACACACATGCAGAGGCATATACACACATGCACAGGCACACACACCCAAAGTTGCTCTAAAACACATAAATATGAGGGATTATATCTACACATACATTAGCACAGTCTATGCTATGTCACCCATATTTCTTTCCCTGGCTGTGCATTATATTGCTAACCCTATCTCTAGTTGTCATGCACATTTATTGCTGTCCCTCATATTCCTCTCTCTCTATTTCTCCATGTCCCAATTGCGGGAGCTTGGCTCACTTATTGCCAGGCTTCACACAGGTTCCATAGCACATCCGCTAACACTCATTTGACTTTCTCACTTTTTAACCTTCAGTATAGCTAGACTCCCACAGGGATTAGGTGCAGGCCCCCACATCCCTGCAAACTAACTGTTACATGGTCTGCAAGAGACACAGGTACAGGCCACACAGCTCCCCAAAGTCAAGCACTCATTACACATTACAAAATAAATAGACCTCCAGTCTTCAGGACAGGTAAGGACCACTTGGGGGTTAGACTTAGGTTTTTTTAAGGGGGGATCGGGTGGGTTTTAGAGTAGGGGTTTGTGGGTTTTAATGTGGGGGGGTTGTTCTTTTTTTACAGGTAAAAGAGCTGATTACTTTAGGGCAATGCCCGCAAAAAGCCCTTTTAAGGGCTGGTAATAGAGCTGATTACTTTTGTAATTTAGTATAGGGTAGGGAATTTTATTATTTTGGGGGGCTTTGTTATTTTATTAGGGGGCTTAGATTAGGTGTAATTAGCTTAAAATTCTTGTAATCTTTTTTTATTTTTTGTAATTTAGTGTTTGTTTGATTTTGTAATATAGTTTAGTTTATTTAATTGTATTTTAGTTTAGATAATTGTAGTTTATTTAATTAATTTATTGATAGTGTAGTGTTAGGTGTAGGTTAGGATTTATTTTACAGGTAATTTTGTAATTATTTTAACTAGGTTCTAATCAGCCAATAGAATGCAAGCTCAATACGATTGGCTGATTGCATCAGCCAATCGGATTGAACTTCAATCTGATTGGCTGATTGCATCAGCCAATCAGATTTTTCCTACCTTAATTCCGATTGGCTGATAGAATCCTATCAGCCAATTGGAATTGAAGGGACGCCATCTTGACGTCACTTAAAGGTACCGTCATTGTGTTCGAAGACTCCGGATGAAGAGGATGGTTCTGCGTCGGCTCCTTGGAAGATGGCTCCGCTCCGGATGGATGAAGTTTGAAGACTTCTACTGGATGAAGACTTCTACCGGATGAAGGACCTCGTCTGTGCACCTTGGATGAAGATTTTGGCCCGGTTGGGTGAAGACGAGTCAAGGTAGGGATATCTTCAGGGGGTTAGCGTTAGTTTTTTTTAAGGGGGGTTTGGGTGGGTTAGAGTAGGGGTATGTGGGTGGTGGGTTTTAATGTTGGGGGGTTGTATTTTTTTTTACAGGGAAAAGAGCTGATTACTTTGGGGCAATGCACCGCAAAAAGCCCTTTTAAGGGCTGGTAAAAGAGCTGATAACTTTTGTAATTTAGAATAGGGTAGGGCATTTTTTTATTTTGGGGGGATTTTTTTATTTTATTAGAGGGCTTAGATTAGGTGTAATTAGTTTAAACTTCTTGTAATTTTTTTTTATTTTTTGTAATTTAGTGTTTGTTCGTTTTTTGTATTATAGATTAGTTTATTTAATTGTATTTTAGTTTAGCTAATTGTAGTTAATTTATTTAATTTAATGATAGTGTAGTGTTAGGTGTATTTGTAACTTAGGTTAGGGTTTATTTTGCAGGTAATTGTGTACTTATTTTAACTAGGTAGCTATTAAATAGTTATTAACTATTTAATAGCTATTGTACCTAGTTAAAATAAATACAAAGTTGCCTGTAAAATAAATATAAATCCTAAAATAGCTACAATGTAACTATTAGTTATATTGTAGCTATATTAGGGTTTATTTTATAGGTAATTATTTAGTTTTAAATAGGAATAATTGATTTAATTATAGGAATATTATTTCGTTTAATTTAAATTATATGTAACCTAGGGGGGTGTTAGGGTTAGGGTTAGACTTCGGTTTAGGGGTTAATAACTTTATTATAGTAGCGGCGACGTTGCGGGCGGCAGATTATGGGTTAATAAAATTTATTATAGTGTTTGCGAGGCGGGAATGCGGCGGTTTAGGGGTTAATACATTTATTATAGTGGTGGCGAGGTACGGTCAGCAGATAAGGGGTTAATAAGTGTAGGTAGGTGGCGGCGACGTTGGGGGGGGCAGAATTGGGGGTAATAAATATAATATAGGTGTTGGCGATGTTAGAGGCAGCAGATTAGGGGTTCATATGGATAATGTAGATTGCAGTGGTGTCCAGAGCGGCAGATTAGGGGTTAATGATATAATGCAGGTGTCAGTGATAGCGGGGGCAGCAGTTAGGGGTTAATAAGTATAAGGTTAGGGGTGTTTAGACTCGGGGTTCATGTTAGGGTGTTAGGTGTAGACTTACAGAGTGTTTCCCCATAGAAAACAATGGGGCTGCGTTAGGAACTCTGCTTTTTTGCAGGTGTTAGGTTTTTTTCAGCCAGCTCAGCCCCATTGTATCCTATGGGGATATCGTGCACAAGCACATTTTTCCAGCTTACCGCTACCGTAGGCAACGCTGGTATTGAGAGTTGAAGGGAAGGTAAATTATGCTCAACGCTCCCTTTTCTGAGCCTAACGCAGCCACTCAGACAACTCTAAATACCAGCATTGTCTTAAGGGTGCGCTGGAAAAAAAAGCAGCGTTAGCACCGCGGGTCTTTACTGACAAAACTCTAAATCTAGGCATATATTAGGTATTGCGGTGGGGGATTGCGGTTGACAGGTAGATAGACATTGCGCATGCGTTAGGTTTTATTTTGCAGGCATTTTAGGGAGTTACGGTGCTCCAATACTCAGCGCAAGGCTTGCTAAGCCTGCATTTTGTGGCGAGGTGAAAATGGAGTAAGATTTCTCGATTTTCACCACGTAACGCCTTGCGCTGTATATTGGATACCAAACTGCGCGTGTTTTGTATATCACTCTATGGGCCAAAAAACTATGGCCGAAGGGTGAAATATAAGAGCGTAACTTCTATGTTACGCCGTATATAGGATACCAAACCAGTGCAAACTTTGGCGTTGCCGGCTTTTGCGGGCGACGCTGCATATCGGATCGGGCCCAGGATCTTTGTCTATGAGATAAACTATATTTATAGGAAATAAATATATTGTTATAGACATACCTGCCAATCCAAATTCCATACAAGTAGAAATAAATTGAATAATCCAAAATCAGCAATACCACACCAGTAGCAAAAACCTATGAGGTACAAATCTGTTGAACAGCAGCATGACAGCCTTTTTTATATGACTCACCTTTAGCTCTTAGCCAATCAGAAGAAGAAAAACATAATTTATGTAAGAACTTACCTGATAAATTCATTTCTTTCATATTGGCAAGAGTCCATGAGCTAGTGACATATGGGATATACAATCCTACCAGGAGGGGCAAAGTTTCCCAAACCTCAAAATGCCTATAAATACACCCCTCACCACACCCACAATTCAGTTTAACGAATAGTCAAGCAGTGGGGTGATAAAGAAAGGAGTAGAAAGCATCAGCAAAGGAAATTTGGAAATAATTGTGCTTTATACAAAAAATCATAACCACCATAAAAAGGGTGGGCCTCATGGACTCTTGCCAATATGAAAGAAATGAATTTATCAGGTAAGTTCTTACATAAATTATGTTTTCTTTCATGTAATTGGCAAGAGTCCATGAGCTAGTGACATATGGGATATCAATACCCAAGATGTGGAGTCTTCCACTCAAGAGTCACTAGAGAGGGAGGGAATAAAACAAAAAACAGCCATATTCCGCTGAGAAAATAATCCACAACCCAAAAATAAGTTATTTTCACTTTTGAAAGAAAAAAACTTAAATCAAAAAGCAGAAGAATCAAACTGAAACAGCTGCCTGAAGAACTTTTCTACCAAAAACTGCTTCCGAAGAAGCAAATACATCAAAATGGTAGAAATTGGTAAATGTATGCAAAGAGGACCAAGTGGCTGCTTTGCAAATCTGATCAACTGAAGCATTCTTAAAAGCCCACAAAGTAGAGACTGATCTAGTAGAATGAGCTGTAATTTTCTGAGGCGGGGTTTGACCCGACTCCAAATAAGCTTGATGAATCAAAAGTTTCAACCAAGAAGCCAAGGAAATAGCAGAAGCTTTCTGACCTTTCCTAGGACCAGAAAATAAAACAAATAGACTAGAAGTCTTCCTGAAATTTTTAGTAGCTTCCACATAATATTTCAAAGCTCTTACCACATCCAAAGAATGTAAGGATCTCTCCAAAGAATTCTTAGGATTAGGACATAAAGAAGGGACAACAATTTCTCTACTAATGTTGTTAGAATTCACAACCTTAGGTAAAAATTGAAAAGAAGTCCGCAAAAATTCCTTATCCTGATGAAAAATCAGAAAAGGAGACTCACAAGAAAGAGCAGATAGCTCAGAAACTCTTCTAGCAGAAGAGATAGCCAAAAGGAACAACACTTTCCAAGAAAGTAGTTTAATGTCCAAAGAATGCATAGGTTCAAATGGAGGAGCCTGTAAAGCCCTCAGAACCAAATTAAGACTCCAAGGAGGAGAAATTGACTTAATGACAGGCTTAATACGAACTAAAGCCTGTACAAAACAGTGTATATCAGGAAGTATAGCAATTTTTCTGGGAAATAAAACAGAAAGAGCGGAGATTTGTCCTTTCAAGGAACTTGCAGACAAACCCTTATCCAAACCATCCTGAATAAATTGCAAAATTCTAGGAATTCTAAAAGAATGCCAGGAGAAATTATGAGAAGAACACCATGAAATGTAAGTCTTCCAAACTCTATAATAAATCTTTCTAGAGACAGATTTACGAGCTTGTAACATAGTATTAATCACTGAATCAGAGAAACCTCTATGACTTAGAACTAAGCGTTCAATTTCCATACCTTCAAATTTAATGATTTGAGATCCTGATGGAAAAACGGACCTTGAGATAGTAGGTCCGGCCGTAACGGAAGTGGCCAAGGCGGGCAACTGGACATCCGAACCAGATCCGCATACCAAAACCTGTGTGGCCATGCTGGAGCCACCAGCAACACAAAAGACTGTTCCATGATGATTTTGGAAATCACTCTTGGAAGGAGAACTAGAGGCAGGAAGATGTAAGCAGGTTGATAACACCAAGGAAGTGTCAGCGCATCCACTGCTTCCGCCTGAACATCCCTGGACCTGGACAGGTATCTGGGAAGTTTCTTGTTTAGATGAGGGCCATGAGATCTAGCTCTGGAAGCCCCCACATCTCAACAATCTGAGAAAACACATCTGGATGGAGAGACCACTCCCCTGGATGTAAAGTCTGGCGGCTGAGATAATCCGCCTCCCAATTGTCTACACCCGGGATATGCACTGCAGAGATTAGACAGGAGCTGGATTCCGCCCAAGCAAGTATCCGAGATACTTCTTTCATAGCTTGGGGACTGTGAGACCCACACTGATGGTTGACATAAGCCAGAGTTGTGATATTGTCTGTCTGAAAACAAATGAACGGTTCTCTCTTTAGTAGAGGCCAGAACTGAAGAGCCCTGAGAATTGCACGGAGTTCTAAAATATTTATTGGTAATCTCGCCTCTTGAGATTTCCAAACCCCTTGTGCTGTCAGAGACAGTGTCGTACATTGGGTGTCGTACATTGGGATTCAAGGATATTAATTGTGATATCTTTGTATAATCCCTGCACCATTGATTCAGCATACAAAGCTGTAGAGGTCTCATGTGAAAACGAGCAAAGGGGATTGCGTCCGATGCTGCAGTCATGAGACCTAAAACTTCCATGCACATAGCCACTGAAGGGAATGACTGAGACTGAAGGAGCCGACATGCTGCGACCAATCTTAAACGTCTCTTGTCTGTTAGAGACAGAGTCATGGACACTGAATCTATCTGGAAGCCTAAAAAGGTGACCCTTGTCTGAGGAATCAAGAAACATTTTGGTAAATTGATCCTTCAACCATGTTTCCGAAGAAACAACACTAGTTGATTTGTGTGAGATTCTGCAGTATGTAAAGACTGAGCTAGTACCAAGATATCGTCCAAATAAGGAAACACTGCAATACCCTGTTCTCTGATTACAGATAGTAGGGCAGCCAGAACCTTTGAAAAGATTCTTGGAGCTGTTGCTAGGCCAAATGGAAGAGCAACAAATTGGTAATGCTTGTCTAGAAAAGAGAATCTCAGAAACAGATAGGCCTAGATTTGGAGTTCGGAGGTAAAAGGGCTGCTAACGCTCCGCGGGCTTTTTTCTGGCCGCACCATAAATTTAACTCTGGTATCGAGAGTTTAATCAAATGCTGCGTTAGGCTCCAAAAAAGGAGCGTAGAGCATTTTTACCGCAAATGCAACTCTCGATACCAGAGTTGCTTACGGACGCGGCCGGCCTCAAAAACGTGCTCGTGCACGATTCCCCCATAGGAAACAATGGGGCTGTTTGAGCTGAAAAAAAACCTAACACCTGCAAAAAAGCAGCGTTCAGCTCCTAACGCAGCCCCATTGTTTCCTATGGGGAAACACTTCCTACGTCTGCACCTAACACTCTAACATGTACCCCGAGTCTAAACACCCCTAACCTTACACTTATTAACCCCTAATCTTCCGCCCCCGCTATCGCTGACCCCTGCATATTATTATTAACCCCTAATCTGCCGCACCGTACACCGCCGCAACCTTCATTATCCCTATGTACCCCTAATCTGCTGCCCTAACATCGCCGACCCCTATATTATATTTATTAACCCCTAATCTGCCCCCCTCAACGTCGCCGACACCTGCCTACACTTATTAACCCCTAATCTGCCGAGCGGACCTGAGCGCTACTATAATAAAGTTATGAACCCCTAATCCGCCTCACTAACCCTATCATAAATAGTATTAACCCCTAATCTGCCCTCCCTAACATCGCCGACACCTAACTTCAATTATTAACCCCTAATCTGCCGACCGGAGCTCACCGCTATTCTAATAAATGTATTAACCCCTAAAGCTAAGTCTAACCCTAACACTAACACCCCCCTAAATTAAATATAATTTTTATCTAACGAAATAAATTAACTCTTATTAAATAAATGATTCCTATTTAAAGCTAAATACTTACCTGTAAAATACATCCTAATATAGCTACAATATAAATTATAATTATATTATAGCTATTATAGGATTAATATTTATTTTACAGGTAACTTTGTAATTATTTTAACCAGGTACAATAGCTATTAAATAGTTAAGAACTATTTAATAGTTACCTAGTTAAAATAATAACAAAATTACCTGTAAAATAAGTCCTAACCTAAGATATAATTAAACCTAACACTACCCTATCAATAAAATAATTAAATAAACTACCTACAATAACCTACAATTAACCTAACACTACACTATCAATAAATTAAACACAATTCCTACAAATAAATACAATTAAATAAACTAGCTAAAGTACAAAAAATAAAAAAGATCTAAGTTACAGAAAATAAAAAAATATTTACAAACATAATAAAAATATTACAACAATTTTAAACTAATTACACCTACTCTAAGCCCCCTAATAAAATAACAAAGCCCCCCAAAATAAAAAATTCCCTACCCTATTCTAAATTAAAAAAGTTACAAGCTCTTTTACCTTACCAGCCCTGAACAGGGCCCTTTGCGGGGCATGCCCCAAGAAGTTCAGCTCTTTTGCCTGTAAAAAAAAACATACAATACCCCCCCCCCAACATTACAACCCACCACCCACATACCCCTAATCTAACCCAAACCCCCCTTAAATAAACCTAACACTAAGCCCCTGAAGATCTTCCTACCTTGTCTTCACCATACCAGGTTCACCGATCCGTCCTGAAGAGCTCCTCCGATGTCCTGATCCAAGCCCAAGCGGGGGCTGAAGAGGTCCATGATCCGGTCAAAGTCTTCATCCAAGCGGGGCAGAAGAGGATCTTCCATCCGATTGAAGTCATCATCCAGGCGGCATCTTCGATCTTCTTCCATCCGGAGCGAAGCGGCAGGATCCTGAAGACATCCAGCGCGGAACATCCATCCGGACCGACGACTGAACGATCGGAACAGCCAATAGAATGCGAGCTCAATCTGATTGGCTGATTGGATCAGCCAATCGGATTGAACTTGATTCTGATTGGCTGATTCCATCAGCCAATCAGAAAATTCCTACCTTAATTCCGATTGGCTGATAGAATCCTATCAGCCAATCGGAATTCGAGGGACGCCATCTTGGATGACGTCCCTTAAAGGAACAGTCATTCGTCGTTCAGTCGTCGGTCCGGATGGATGTTCCGCGCTGGATGTCTTCAGGATCCTGCCGCTTCGCTCCGGATGGAAGAAGATCGAAGATGCCGCCTGGATGATGACTTCAATCGGATGGAAGATCCTCTTCTGCCCCGCTTGGATGAAGACTTTGACCGGATCATGGACCTCTTCAGCCCCCGCTTGGGCTTGGATCAGGACATCGGAGGAGCTCTTCAGGACGGATCGGTGAACCTGGTATGGTGAAGACAAGGTAGGAAGATCTTCAGGGGCTTAGTGTTAGGTTTATTTAAGGGGGGTTTGGGTTAGATTAGGGGTATGTGGGTGGTGGGTTGTAATGTTGGGGGGGGGGTATTGTATTTATTCTTTTACAGGCAAAAGAGCTGAAATTCTTGGGGCATGCCCCGCAAAGGGCCCTGTTCAGGGCTGGTAAGGTAAAAGAGCTTGTAACTTTTTTAATTTAGAATAGGGTAGGGAATTTTTTATTTTGGGGGGCTTTGTTATTTTATTAGGGGGCTTAGAGTAGGTGTAATTAGTTTAAAATTGTTGTAATATTTTTATTATGTTTGTAAATATTTTTTTATTTTCTGTAACTTAGATCTTTTTTATTTTTTGTACTTTAGCTAGTTTATTTAATTGTATTTATTTGTAGGAATTGTATTTAATTAATTTATTGATAGTGTAGTGTTAGGTTAATTGTAGGTAATTGTAGGTATTTTATTTAATTATTTTATTGATAGGGTAGTGTTAGGTTTAATTATATCTTAGGTTAGGACTTATTTTACAGGTAATTTTGTTATTATTTTAACTAGGTAACTATTAAATAGTTCTTAACTATTTAATAGCTATTGTACCTGGTTAAAATAATTACAAAGTTACCTGTAAAATAAATATTAATCCTAAAATAGCTATAATATAATTATAATTTATATTGTAGCTATATTAGGATTTATTTTACAGGTAAGTATTTAGCTTTAAATAGGAATCATTTATTTAATAAGAGTTAATTTATTTCGTTAGATAAAAATTATATTTAACTTAGGGGGGTGTTAGTGTTAGGGTTAGACTTAGCTTTAGGGGTTAATACATTTATTAGAATAGCGGTGAGCTCCGGTCGGCAGATTAGGGGTTAATAATTGAAGTTAGGTGTCGGCGATGTTAGGGAGGGCAGATTAGGGGTTAATACTATTTATGATAGGGTTAGTGAGGCGGGTTAGGGGTTCATAACTTTATTATAGTAGCGCTCAGGTCCGCTCGGCAGATTAGGGGTTAATAAGTGTAGGCAGGTGTCGGCGACGTTGAGGGGGGCAGATTAGGGGTTAATAAATATAATATAGGGGTCGGCGATGTTAGGGGTAGCAGATTAGGGGTACATAGGGATAACGTAGGTGGCGGCGATTTGCGGTCGGAAGATTAGGGGTTAATTATTTTAAGTAGCTTGCGGCGACGTTGTGGGGGGCAAGTTAGGGGTTAAGAAATATAATATAGGGGTCGGCGGGGTTAGGGGCAGCAGATTAGGGGTACATAAGTATAACGTAGGTGGCGGTCGGCAGATTAGGGGTTAAAAATTTAAATAGAGTGGCGGCGATGTGGGGGGACCTCGGTTTAGGGGTACATAGGTGGTTTATGGGTGTTAGTGTACTTTAGGGTACAGTAGTTAAGAGCTTTATAAACCGGCGTTAGCCAGAAAGCTCTTAACTCCTGCTATTTTCAGGCGGCTGGAATTTTGTCGTTAGAGCTCTAACGCTCACTTCAGAAACGACTCTAAATACCGGCGTTAGGAAGATCCCATTGAAAAGATAGGATACGCAAATGGCGTAGGGGGATCTGCGGTATGGAAAAGTCGCGGCTGAAAAGTGAGCGTTAGACCCTTTAATCACTGACTCCAAATACCAGCGGGCGGCCAAAACCAGCGTTAGGAGCCTCTAACGCTGGTTTTGACGGCTACCGCCGAACTCCAAATCTAGGCCATAGTGTTCTGGATGAATCAGAATATGAAGGTATGCATCCTGCAAGTCTATTGTGGACATATGTCCTTGCTGAACAAAAGGCAGAATAGTCCTTATAGTCACCATCTTGAAAGTTGGTACTCTTACATAACGATTCAAAATTTTCAGATCCAGAACTGGTCTGAACAAATTTTCTTTCTTTGGAACAATGAATAGGTTTGAATAAAACCCCAAACCTTGTTCCTGAGGAGGAACTGGCATGATTACCCCTGAAGACTCCAGGTCTGAAACACATTTCAGAAAAGCCTGAGCTTTTACAGGATTTACAGGAATGTGTGAGAGAAAAAATCTTCTCACAGGAGGTCTTACATTGAATCCTATTCAATACCCTTGAGAGACAATGCTCTGAATCCAATGATTTTGGACAGATTTTTATCCAAAAATCCTTGAAAAACCTTAATCTGCCCCCTACCAGCTGAGCTGGAATGAGGGCCGCACCTTCATGCGGACTTAGGGGCAGACTTTGGTTTCCTAAATGGCTTGGATTTATTCCAATTTGAGGAAGGCTTCCAACTGGAAGCAGATTCCTTGGGAGGAGGATTGAGTTTTTGTTCCTTATTCTGACGAAAGGAACGAAAACGGTTAGAAGCCTTAGATTTACCCTTAGGTTTTTTATCCTGAGGCAAAAAACTCCTTTTCCTCCAGTGATAGTTGAAATAATAGAATCCAACTGAGAACCAAATAAATTATTACCTTGGAAAGAAAGAGATAGTAATCTAGATTTAGATGTCATATCAGCATTCCAAGATTTAAGCCACAAAGCTCTTCTAGCTAATACAGCTAAAGACATGGATCTAACATCAATTTTGATAATATCAAAAATGGCATCACAAATAAAATGATTAGCATGTTGCAGTAGGCGAACAATGCTAGATATGTCAGAATCCAATTCATGTTGCGCTAAATTTTCCAACCAGAAAGTTGATGCAGCCGCAACATCACCCAAAGAAATAGCAGGTCTGAGAAGATGAACTGAATATAAATAGGCCTTCCTTAGATAAGATTCAAGCTTCCTATCTAAAGGATCCTTAAAGGAAGTGCTATCTTCCATAGGAATAGTGGTACGTTTAGCAAGAGTAGAAATAGCCCCATCAACTTTGGGGATTTTTTCCCAAAACTCTATAGATTTTGCTGGTAAAGGATACAATCTCTTAAACCTTGAAGAAGGAATAAAGGAAGTACCTGGCTTATTCCATTCCCTAGAAATCATATCAGAAATAGCCTCAGGAATGGGAAAAACACCTGGAGAAACCACAGGAGGTTTAAAAACAGCATTTTAACATTTATTAGACTGAACGTCAATAGGACTGGTTACCTCAATATCCAAAGTAATTAACACTTCTTTTAATAGAGAACGCATATACTCTATTTTAAATAAATAAGTAGATTTGTCAATGTCAATATCTGAGGAAGGATCTTCTGTTTCAGATAGATCCTCATCAGAAGAGGATGAATTATTATGTTGTTGGTCATTTGAAATTTCATCAGCTAAATGAGAAGTTTTAAAAGACCTTTTACGTTTATTAGAAGGTGGAAATGCAGACAAAGCCTTCATAATAAATTCAGAAACAAATTCTTTAAAATTTACAGGTATATCGGGGGGCGGAGCCGGCTGCTGCCATGAGTGCAGCGTAAATCCGGAGCTCCGTGTTGTCAGCCCTAAAAAACTCTAAATATCCCATAGTTATAACCGCACTATCGAAGATATATGCAGCCACAACAACCATCGATGTGACAGAGATGCCGGCTATGTCTAAATAAACAGATGTGAGGCAGAGACATAGCAGAACCCCCATCACGCATACAACACTATGTCCGGTCAGGAGCGGTAAATTTTAAAAGTTATATGCTAACTAAGATCTGAGGACAAAGCATCCCTGCGGACTACAGGATCATACCTGCTGCCGAGAGCCGAGTTTTTATCCCCTCTACAGCACGGCCGCCACAAAGAGCTCACAGACCGCACCGGAAGTGACCCGGCCGCCATTGCTGTCACCCGCACGACCAATGTAAGTGCCGTGAGAGCCGCAAGCCCCGTAACTAAGATATGAGCTGGGGCATCTTCTACCCAACACTTACCTACCTCCCCCGATATTGAAATATACCTATCTACCCGGGGAAATCCAGAGGGGTGGAGGAGAGCCTTAACCCAGACTTACCGCTCTGTAATACGTCTTCCCGGAACCACGCCAGCCACCATATTAGCCCTCAATCCCTAAGGCACCATACTGAATAAGAGATAAGGGTCATAGATGCAGAGCTCTCGGGCTTAGCCAAGAGATTGGAGCAATTTTACCCAGGCTGCCTGTTGTAAACCACACTAATAAACTGTGAAGCAAGCTTAATTTGAAAAAAAAGAGAAAAAAAACTCTTGGTGCGACCAGGGGAGGGAGACTTTTGATTAAGGGGACAACAGACAACAAAACATCCACTTACTGCCCCTGAGCGCGCCAAGAAACAACCACATAAAAAACCCTCAGTGAGCTGTCACTGTAGTTATATAGTTAGCAATTGGAAGGTGCTGCAGAAGTAGAGACACAGCTATCCCTGCTTTATCACATCAGATAGGGAAGAGAGCAGCTCACTGAACCACAAAGCTGCTCTTACATCCAGCATCTCTGTAAGGCATTCTGAGAAACACTCTGACACCAGAGTCAGCATTATAACACCTCTCCCTGATTGACCTCACAACACCCTACTAGGTGATTTCACTGAGCACCTGTGACAAAAGGCAATACTCTGAGATCACTCCTGGAGCAGCTCTGCAGGACCAGTCCTCCCCTGAGACCAACCATAATGACATCCAGAAGACTCAAGCAAGATAAACCCCTAAAACCGTCAGCAATTAAAACGGCCACTATTGCTTCTTACATGAAAAACACTGATATTACAGAGGCAAAAGAAAAGAGACTTTCTACAGAACGTCAACCATCTAATCTAACTATCTCACAAGATGAAGATGCAACCCACGCTTCCAATATCCTCCAAAGCCTACCATCCAAGCAAGATATTGCGGATATTGTCCGCATGTGCATCAGAGAGGAACTGGCAGGTATGAAACAAGACATCCATACCATAGGGCTACAAGTAGATTCTCTAGAAACCAACCAAGATGAGATAAAAGAGGACGTCCAGACCCTCACAGACCAAGTAGCCGCACACCAAGAAACTATCTCCTCGCTTCAGGAAAAACTGGAAGACTTGGAGAATAGAAGCCGTCGGAAAAACATAAGAATCAGAGGCGTTCCTGAAAGTGTTCTCCCCCGAGACTTCCCAGTATATCTTCAGTCTTTATTCCAACAAATAAAAGAATCTGCATGTACTACCGAAATCCAATGGGTGCGAGCCCACAGATCCCTCAGGCCAAAGCCCCCGGATACTGCGCCCCCAAGGGACATTATTATTCGCTTTAAAAACTTTCTTGAAAAAGAAATGCTCCTGAATCAATCAAGAAAACTACAACCAATCAGATTCAGGGGCAATGTCCTTCAATTCTACCAAGACCTGGCTTCACAAACTCTACAGCGCAGAAAGGAGTTCAGCCCCTTAACAACATTCTTACGTAACAAGAAGATCCCATACAGATGGGGCTTTCCAACTCAGGTCTGGGTACTCAGAAACAACACCAGATTGACATGCAGATCTCCCGAAGAAACAGACTCCATCTGCAAATCGCTTGGGATAGACCCCCCATCCGACTCCACTGTCCAACACAAGCCTGGACCCTCAACTTCAAGAAATAACGGAGACAGATCTACATCGGAACAGATGGATGCTAGTAAACTAAACCAGGGCCATAGTCAAGCCCAATTTTCCCACCTGCATCCAGATTCACCACCCATTTCATCACAACATCACGAGGCTTACAAGGACTCAACTCATTGAACTTGAAAGTGATTCCATTTTTCTAAACCTAAGGTTAAGATAAGTATGCCTCAGCTTCAATGAGTGTTTACTACATTGATAGACTTTATGTTCTAGTTGGTCTTAGCTGGTCCCATGAGGTGTGTCTGTGATTGGCGGTGGCATCCATGTAGCCCATGAAATTCGTGAGGGCGCTATTGACCTTCACACTCTATGAAAACCATAGATGTGGGCGTGTACATGGCGGTCGCTGCTAGGAGCATATGCATATCATACTTCTGGCAAATAGAAAATGCACCCCCTTGATAGGCATAAAGCTTATGCATATAGCAGAGTCAGGTTAAATATAATGTCCTGTCCAAATGTTCTAATTGCCACTAAAGGGCACATGCCAGATATTGAAAGTAATTTTATACTGTGTAAGTCGAGCTGGGCAACACCAAGTTTAAGTGTGCTCCGCCAAAGGTAATATTATCTATCTCTCCGAGCTGCTAATGGCTTTGGGCACCCCCAATCTAAGGGATAATAGCTTTTTTTTTTAAACACATCCAAAGGGCTAGTCAACAGTTTTCCCCTTCATAAGCGCTCTCAGAAATGACCTATGTTAGGCAGAGAGCCTTTTTCCTGTTTATTCCGTTTGAAATGTTTTTTTTGTCTGATGTGACATATTGTTACTTGATGTGCACCCAGTTTAATGTAATCCTATCACTTGTTGCAATACTCAAAAACAACAGTCTTATTCTCGAGCCTTGTACCAATACAT
Source organism: Bombina bombina (assembly GCF_027579735.1). Taxonomy (NCBI): domain Eukaryota; kingdom Metazoa; phylum Chordata; class Amphibia; order Anura; family Bombinatoridae; genus Bombina; species Bombina bombina. Next base: position 33,109,051 of record NC_069502.1, read on the forward strand.
GCCTTAACACTCAATTACTCCACAGCAATATACAATCCCCCACTACCATTAATGACCTCTAACACACCGCCTCAATTGACCCTACTGACTGAAAACGTCAAAGGCTTTAATTCACCAATAAAAAGATTGAAGGCCATGTCTGATCTATCAAAAAGACATATAGATATCCTCTTCCTCCAAGAAACGCATTTTAAATCACACCACATACCACAATACTTTGGGAAACACTTCACCACACACTTCCATAGCACAGGCCCGCAAAAGAAAAATGGAGTGAGCATCCTGATACACAAATCTGTCCCGTTTACCATGATCCAAAAGACAGCAGACAAAGAAGGTCGTTACCTGGGCCTGACAGGTCTATTGTATGGAAGACCTATAACACTCATAAATATATATGCCCCCAATACCCATCAACTACCCTTCTTCCGCAATTTGTTCACTAGGATAGTGGATCTGGCAAAAGGCCCGATCTTCTTATCAGGGGACTTCAACGTGCCGCTGCAACCCACTATTGATAGCACCAATGTGAACATACAAATTCCCAAAAAACTTTCCAAATTCATTTGGCAGGGAATGAGAGACATAAAGCTCTACGACACTTGGAGATTCTTACACAAAGAGAAAAGAGACTACACCTTCTTCTCCCACCCCAACAAATCTTATAGCAGGCTAGATTACATCCTTACTAACCAAAGCGGTCTTTCCCACATAAACAAGTGCGAAATACTACCAACATTCTGGTCAGACCACTCGTCTGTCCAGCTCAAATTCACCTGGCCCAACACCCCCCATACCTCATACCAATGGAAACTAGACAATAGCCTTTTGGACCACCCAGATTTGGCTCCTAAGCTCGCCAAGTCTATAGCAGAATATTTTACCATCAACTCTCGGTCGATAAAAAATAACTTTGCAATTTGGGAGGCACATAAATGTGTACTCCGTGGAGCGTTGATCAAGATAAAGGCCCACCACACAAAGACCCATCGCAAACTTTATCAAGACCTAACAACAAGATATGCACAGCTAGAGCACGCACATAAAAGATCCCCAGAAAACACCAATATTCTAACTGAGCTTCAGTCTATTCGAACAGAATTAGACAATTTTCTAGATCTAGAATACCAGCTTCAACGCAAAAAAACTAATAGTTTGTTTTATTTCGAAAATAATAGATCAGGTAAACTTTTAGCCAGAGCGTTAAAGAAAAAGAGACTCAAATCACACATTTATGAAATACAAAATCCCAAAGGAAACCCATTTCAGACAACCCCTGACATCGCATACTACACATCATTATATAATCTCCAAAATGACAGTCATACAACAGATCATTTTACTAAACTTAAAGAGTATATCGCACAATTCCCGACACCCACACTGACAGAAGACCAAAAAAATCTACTTGACAACCCAATTACCCCTCAAGAAGTCCAAACAGCTATCAAGTCCCTTAAAAATGGGAAAAGCCCAGGGCCTGATGGCTTTACGGCCAAATACTACAAAACCTTTTCAGATACATTGATACCCCACCTCACTATGATATTCAATGAAGTAACAGACAATAACCCCTTCCCATCTACAATGCTAGAGGCACAGGTCGTGGTGCTTCCGAAACCAGGTAAACCTCCAAACACACCTATGAATTTCCGTCCCATTTCCCTCCTGAATTTTGATGTAAAATTGTTTGCAAAAATTATAGCTACCAGAATAAATTTTATCCTACCCTCAATCATACATATTAACCAAGCAGGCTTCACGCCCTCTAGAGAGGCCAGGGATAATACCACCAAAATACTAGACCTTATGGAATATGCCACCACCCAAAAGATACCATCAGCATTCTTGGCCATGGATGCAGAAAAGGCCTTTGATAGGCTAGATTGGTCTTTCCTAAAACAAACTTTGCACACATTTGGCTTCCCTCAACAAATTATAGGAAAAATATTCACACTTTATAATAACCCTCAAGCTAAAATTAAACTCAACAACTCTATTTCTCCCCCTTTTAACATTAAAAATGGAACACGTCAGGGTTGCCCGCTCTCTCCACTTTTATTTATACTGGCGATGGAAGTACTTGCCTCCCACATCAGACACAATACTAACATCCTTGGCATGGAGATCGGACCTAACACATATAAAATAACCCTTTATGCCGATGATATTTTTTTAACGCTGAAGGACCCTGAAGCATCACTGCCCCCCTTATTACGAACACTACAAACGTACGGATCGTACTCCAACTTCAAAATAAATATCTCAAAATCCGAACTATTGACCATACACCTACACCCTAATATAACAGAGAAAATACAACAAACTTACCACTTTCGCATACAACCTAAGGCAATAAAATATATAGAAACCATAGTCTCCCTAAACTATAAAACCCTTATTTCAACAACCCAAACAATCCTCAACTCATGGAAATGTAAACCCCTCTCCTGGCTAGGGAAAATCAATGCGATCAAAATGATTATCCTGCCCAAAATCCTGTATTATTTACAAACTCTCCCAGTTCCCCTCCCTGATCGCCTATTGTTCTCCCTACAGAAACAAATAAACTGTTTTATATGGTCGCACAAAAGGCCTCGCATCGCTACTTCCACCCTATACCGCCCGAAGGAGTTAGGGGGGATTGGAGCCCCAAATTTATTGCGCTACAGACAGGCAGTTTTCCTAACGCGAATAGTTGACTGGTGTAAACATAACATGAATAAGGAATGGGTACAGCTAGAGCAATCACTTTCGGACTGTCATTACTTGTGCGGGAACTGCTGGATCCCTAACGCCCAACGTAAACTATTTCATACAACCCCTAGACTAGTACACGAAACCTTTAAACAATGGGACAAAATACTTCGGAAATACCCCACAGTCTCCACCACACATTCCCCTCTGACTCCGACAAGCAAGAACACACCATTTCCATTCTTGAAAAAAAACCCGGACCTAACCCAAACCACCCCTTTTTTACAAAGCTCTATCCCACATCATCTTCTATATAATAAAGAAGAAATTCAATCACAACAGACCTTATGTGACATCCTCGGGGCCATCTTCCAAAACTGGTACACTTTCACACAACTGAAACACTACTTAACAACACACGCTTCCAGACTTCAATTTAAGAGGCAACTCTCTCAATTCGAGGCCATATGCTTTCATTCTCACCCACAGAGAGGAATCTTATCTTTAACATACCAAATATTATCACGAGTGTCCCACTCGACACCCCCTACATATGTAGCTAAATGGGAAAAGGACTTGGAGGTAGCCCTGGACCCATCAGATTGGAATATAATCTTTCACCAGATGACAAAAGCTTCATCATCCATTTCGATACTAGAAATGAATATCAAACTGCTAAGCAGATGGTACTACACACCAGTCCGTTTACACCACCTATTCCCCAACACGACTTCCATGTGTTGGAGGAATTGCGGAGAGCCAGCCACTTTTGCACATATCTGGTGGACATGCCCGACAGCATCATCCTTCTGGTACTCCCTCAGACCAGAGATTGAAAAAGCTATGGGTGCATCACTTCCGTTAACCCCGTGGGTTTTTCTTTTCAATAAATTTCCCAAAATTTCATGCAAACTAAAAAGATCACTCCTTACAATTCTGGTCAATTCTGCTAAGAGACTAATCCCTCTTAATTGGAAAAGACCTGACCTGCCATCCCCCGCGGTCTGGAGGTCCAGGGTGACACACTATCTCCAACTGGAGAAATATCATTACACCAGCACTAGGCGGGTAGAAGAATTCCATAACATATCATTTCTATGGGAAGAATACATCAACAGCCAACAGCAACCCATCCACTTGCCCAATCCTATTAATTAATACACTATGAAACTAAAATCTAGCATAAAACATCCCTACGTTTAGAGCCGAAACATACTTACAACATAGAGCTACTTCATGACAGTCAGAACAGGGTCACGGACATTCCCACAAAGGTCACTTCCATCATAAACATATCTATTGTATAATATCACTCTTGAGTGTCGGCCAATTGGTACTTGTTGTCCAACCCATCAAAAATGCTCAACCTCGAGTCCTACTGGTTATAAAATTAATTGCCTAATTGTAACAAACAATTATCCATTGTAACAATTGATGTTAATGTAACAGTTTTTCTATTTGTTTGTTTTTTTCTTGTCTTTTTTCCAAATGCTTTTCTATGTATATTTTGGAATTATCTCAATAAAAAAAAATAAAAAAAATTTTTTACAGGTATATCATGCACATTAGAAGTTGAAGGAACTGCAACTGGCAATGTACTATTACTGATAGAAACACTATCTGCATGTAAAAGTTTATCATGACAACTATTACAAATGACATTCGGTGGAATAATTTCTACAATTTTACAACAAATGCACTTAACTTTGGTAGAACCGATGTCAGGCAGCAATGTTCCAGCAGAAACTTTAGAGACATGATCAGATTGGGACATCTTGCTCAATGTAAGAGAAAAAACAACATATAAAGCAAAATTATCTATTTCCTTAAATGACAGTTTCAGGAATGGGAAAAAATGCAAAAGCATAGGCCTCTTGATAGAAAAGAAAGCAGGAGGCAAACAACAATGGGGTATTGAAATAATGAAGAAAATTGGCGCCAAGTATGACGCACAACGTAACGTAAACTTTTTTGGCGCCAAAAATGACCGGAAATGACACACTTGCGTCACTAATGACGCCGCCGTGTGAAAGATCTCGACGTCACGTATGACGCCGGAAATGACGAAGTTGCGTCAAAAACGTAATTTTCCCGCGCCAAAAATGACGCAATAAAGTCTAACATTTGACGCACCCGCGGGCCTAATACCCGCAAATGCAAAAGTAGTCAAATTGAAAAAGACTAAACCCCAGGTAAGAAACAAATTTCTTAAAGTGTTTATATTCCCAAATATGAAACTGACAGTCTGCAGAAAGAAATACATGAACCTGACTCATGGCAAATATAAGTACAATACATATATTTAGAACTTTATATAATTTGCATAAAGTGCCAAACCATAGCTGAGACTGTCTTAAGTAAATGAAAACATACTTACCAAAAGACACCCATCCACATTTAGCAGATAGCCAAACCAGTACTAAAACAGTTCTTTAGTAGAGGTAATGGTAAATTTGAGAATATATCGTCGATCTGAAAAGGGAGGTAGGAGATGAATCTCTACGACCGATAACAGAGAACCCATGAAAAAGACCCCCGTTAGGGAAATCATCGTATTCAATAGGTGATACTCCCTTCACGTCCCTCTGACATTCGCTGTACTCTGAGAGGAATCGGGCTTCAACAATGCTGAGAAGCGCATATCAACGTAGAAATCTTAGCACAAACTTACTTCACCACCTCCATAGGAGGCAAAGTTTGTAAAACTGAATTGTGGGTGTGGTGAGGGGTGTATTTATAGGCATTTTGAGGTTTGGGAAACTTTGCCCCTCTTGGTAGGATTGTATATCCAATCTCATGGATCCATGGTACAGCGAAAAATGTTCAACATAAAACAATCAACATAAAAACATAGTTAAATGCAATAGGAGCGAATGTTGTTGGTGCAAATTTAAGCACTGGCTAGTGCAGTCCTTATATAGAAAAACAATCAGGTGGAATGGTCTGATCCAAGGGGGTATAATAAGACCACAAATGATATCCAAACGTGACACCAAAACAGATAGTGATAGATGATATTTAAACAATCCAAAAGTGTCCAAAAAAACAAAAATTATTCAAAAAAATGTTGATATTTGTGAATTCCGGTGCTCCTATCAAATCGAAAAAAATGAAAAGATGAAAAAAATGAAAAAATCGAAAAAAAGCCCAGATGTGAGGATAAGTAGAAAAAAGAGAAAAAAATGGATGTGAAGAAACTTTCAGGTGTAGAAGGTAAATTAATATAGTTCCTCAAAATAAACAGTTAATGTTAGTCTGTCAGCAAAGTGAAAAAACAATTCAGTGTCAAAACATCGATTGTAGTGTTGTATCCAAGTGAAAAACAAAATGAAGAACTCTTATTGCAGCATGATATGCAATTGAGACCACGGTCTCGAACCCAAGTGCAAAAAAACAAAAAATCAGATATCCAAAATATCAAATATAAAAATGCTTGGCAAAAACAAACCTGTGGAAAAAGCAAAAGACAGCAATGTGCAGAAAAATAAATGACAATCAGCTAAGATCGAAATCAAACTCACCAGTACTGGTCTACGCGTTTCGGCCTCATATAGGCCTTTTTCAAGACTGGTTTTCTATGCTAACTGGTGGTCTATTATAGCATTCAGGCTATCAGAACCCGGATGTAGGTTTTACTCATCACTTCCGGTTGTGTATTGTATTAAAATATCTGATTGAGATGCCAAACTATCCAAATGGCGATCTCTTTTACATTACTCTCAAAGCCTTTTCTATCATGTTCTCCCAATATTAAAAATAATCCGTTATTGGGTAGTTTATGCCGACTATGTACAGCTTAACCTCCGTTCGGGCAGTGACGTCACTTCCGGTTGGCGTGAAACTGTTATGGTTTTACAGTGTATTCTAATGATTATATCTATTATCAGGTGCACCTAATTTGTGCTTCCCAATGTTTAGTTATTACCAATGGTACCAAAATGAGTTATTTATTATAAAATTTTGTGATGTTTATATAAATATTCCTTACGATCACATTCTGCTTCTCCGATTGGTCATGACGTCACTCGTAGCCCTAATATTATTCATTGCAGTCTCGTTAGAGTATCCTTGTTATATAACAAGCAGGGGGTTAAATCCTTACTGTGAATCGCTAGGGTAAACTTGATTATGCAAAGACCTATATAATCTATCAACATAATAGCGATAAAATACACCTTAGTGGTGTATATTCCTGTAAGATACGGTGTGTGCAGGCGATGTGTTATTTGTAGAAATAGTAGAGGGGATTCCTGTGTGATACCAACTTGGTACATGCAATCCTTCCTCATTCCTAATATACGATGGTATGTCTTGTCTAATCTAGTTATAACAAGTAAAGGAATTCGGTCCGTATATTATATTTGAAGAATCAAGAAGTTGAAAAATCAAAAAGTCAAATAGTTGCCTTATATTACCAATAGAGAGATTAGGGCTACATCTCACATGTTGCACTAAGCCTATATTATCCTAAAACAATCGAGTCACTTAATTTAGGACTTATTTGTTATCAGAGACCCCACAAACTTAGGCAAAAGTGTCTTGTCCGTTATTTAAGGGAAATCAGGCCAATACATCTCTATAATATCGTGATAAGAAATTGATGAAAGAGAGAATAGAGAGAGAATATATCTTCCTTGATAATGAAAGTATATCACGTTTAGGAGAACGGAAATAATCGTCAGATGTGTTGGATCTATTGACTTTCTAGTATGGCTGTGACCCAGGGGATCGTCCGCTATCATTATCTGTTCGTGTAGTATGCATAGTATTGGATTTTTCAATCCAACCTTGCAATGCCGGACTCACATATTAGTAAAATAATTATAAAATATTTATGAAGGATCCGTGTCAGTTGTTGTAGAAATACGTGGTAGTGTAGTCGTAATTGGTCATATAGTCATAGTGTATCGCATGATCCCATCTTTCTTATTGTGTAACTTAAAATCAGTTTACACCAGGGGTAAAACTTGTCTAATTATAAGACAAGACTGGGATAATGTTCATTAGTCCCCTCAAAATTGGGGCTACCTCTAGCCTTCTGGTCCTTTGGGCCTCGAAGTGAGAATCCCTTATATACTATAGGATGATTGTGTATCGTATCCCTGGTAGTTTAGTGGAGAGATCCGATAATGTTGTTTTTCTTTTTGGATCTCAGAATTTGATGTTCGAGCCTGTGTGTTACTAAGATAATGGACATAGTTGACCTAATTAGGTGACACCGTGGAAGGGGAGCATTAATAATTGTCGAGGAAGAAGACAATTTACATAGGGTTAGGGGTAGTGGCCTATGGATTTGTGCAAATCTGTTTATAGACTTAGGGTTAGGGGTAGTTACATATGGACATATGCAAATCTGTTTTTCGAAGCCACTAATTTTAGTGTGCTTAATACCCACTATGATGAATGTAAGTTGGTGCAGTTGAAGCTCAATCTGGGCTATCAGTGTCAAGCTATAACATATCGGAGCCGGGATACCGAGATGGAGATGTTTTTCGGATTTGGCAGGATATATCAGCCTTTTATTCCATTTTTGATGGTTAGACTCATCAGGTGGTTCAGTCTTTGGATGATACAGTGAATCTGGAAGGATATGATAATGGTAGACTTCGTTCATAACTTTTTGCATCTTTGGTATTTTTTAATTTACAGGGAAGACAAGTACATGTGTAAGGTTTCGTTGCCATCCTCATATTTTAAGGCTGCTCATCAGTTGTGGCTATCCACTTATGGGTATCAGCTGATATTGAGTAGGTGGGAAAGGTCCTCCTTGTTATTTAATCCTTTTGGAAAAAGGCAGTCGAGGTCGAAAATCCATTTTGATTCCGTGAAACGTATTTTGTTTATATAGTCTCCGCCTCTCCAATCTTTTGTTACTTTCTCTATACCCATAAATGATAGGTCTTTTATGTTTCCTTGATGTTTAGTTGAAAAATGGCGATAGAGTGCTGTATCCATATTTAGTTTTTCAATGCAAAGTAAATGCTCCCGGATTCTATCCCTTAGGGTTCGAGAGGTCTGGCCTACATACTGTAGTCCGCAGGTGCATTGTAGCAGATAGATCACTCCGCTATCCCGACATCTGATCAGGTTACGGATCTTGTATTTTTCTTTCGTCTGGTAACAACTGAAGGTTGAGGATTTGATGCCGTGCCCACACGCTTTGCATGATGGACAGGGAAAGAAACCGTTTATCTCTTTACCATAAACGTCCTTGACACCTAATGCCTTTTTCCTCTGTAAACTAGGAGCTAGTTTACTTCTTAAATTCTTCGTCTTCCTATAAATGAATCTTGGTTTAGAAGGGAGAATCTCGCCAATGATGTCATCATCCCTTAAAAGTGACCAATGTTTCTGAATTATCCTTTCGATAATTTTCTTATTCCCACTGTATTCGGTGATCATATTGATGTTGAGAGTCTCATCTCCTGGTGGTTTCTCTTTTCTTTTGTATGTCATTAACTTAGTTCTTTCAATGTGGCTGATTTCCTGCACTTTCTGTTCCAAATCGATCTCATTATAACCTCGCTCTAGGAATTTGTTCTTTATGAGTTCCGCCTGTTGTTCCCATTTTTCATCAGTTGAGCAATTTTTCCTTATTCGTAATAGTTGTCCGGTCGGTATGTTATCTTTCCAGGACTTGTGGTGGCAGCTTATTCTGTGAATGAAGTTGTTGCTATCCACTTTCTTAAAGAATGTCGAAGTTTCTATTTTGTTTTGGACAATCTCAATCTTGAGGTCCAGAAAGATCAGATCGCTCCTACTACAGCTGTACGTGAATTTCAGATTTTCAGTACTTTTATTCATTACTTCAAAGGTGTAGTCCAAGTCTTCTTGTGTCCCCTTCCATATAATGATGATGTCATCTATGTATCGGCGATAGAGGACCAGGTCCGCACTCGCTGGGCATGACTCCCAGAAGATGTGCTCCCACTTTCCCATATACAGGTTCGCGTAGCTTGGTGCGAACCTGGTCCCCATCGCCGTACCGCATATCTGTCGGTAATACTTCCCTTCATTGCAGAAGTAGTTATGGCTCAGAATATATCGAATTCCCTCCAGAATAAACTCCTTTTGTTCTACTTGGAGATCCTCATCTCTATCTAAGAAGAATTCAACCGCTTCCAGACCCTCTTCGTGAGGGATGCACGTGTAAAGGGACGTGACGTCACAGGTAGCCAGAATGTATCCATCTTCCCAGGTTATTCCATCTAGGAGGTTGAGTACCTGTGTCGAGTCTTTCAGGTAGGAAGGTAATTGCCTCACATATTTTTGGAGGTTTAGATCAATATATTCGGATAGATTTGAGCTCAGGGATCCAATGCCTGAGATGATGGGTCTCCCTGGCGGTTTCTCCAGCGTTTTATGGATCTTCGGTAGATGATAGATGATGGGGGTTCTTGGATGGCTGATATTGATGTACTCGTATTCTTTACTGTTAAGTATCCCTTGTTCCTTGGCTTGGTCCAAAATCCTCAACAGATCCTTTTTATATGCGATTTCTGGATTTCCTGGCAGTCTCATGTAGGTATCATGCAGACATGTTTCGTGCAGTTGCGCACTTGATCACTGTGCGCAACTGCACGAAACATGTCTGCATGTGGTTCAGATCACTGACACTGTGTTTTTACATTAAGTGCTTTATTACAGTCGTGTGTAGGCTGTCATGTTTTTACTTTTGTTACTACAATAAAGGAAGTTTTACTTTTCTTTGGAGAGAGATTTTTTGCGCTACAAGTGGGGACAATCCATTGGAATATATTCTATTTACTCAGACGCTGACTACAGACCGGCTCAGTCTCCACAGCTGCAGATCTCCATACACCCTGAGCCAATTGCTCCCCAGCGTGTTACCGGACAGTGAGTGGTATACAGGTACCTTTTGAAATTATATTGTTAAAGTCTATGTGTGCGCTACTTACTTACAAAGTGTTCTTTTATATATATATATATATATATATATATATTTGTATTTCAATAAAGGTTTCTTGTGTTTTAAAGTGTAAAGTATATACCCCACATTCTCAGGGAATAGATAAAACCTTTACAAAACCTCTGTTACAAAGAAATGCTCAGACGTTTTGTATTTTATTAATTAAAATAATACTATTTTATTCAGCCAGTATCAAAAAAAGGTCTAAAATGTATTTTTACCAGCACAATGTATTAAATGCATTTAATTTTTATGTGAAGAGCAGAGAATAAGCCATATTTCAATTTTTACCTCAGGCTGTGAACAATGCCATATCTGACACAAAATTGAAGCTTATCACGAAATTCACTTTTGTTTTATTTTAACTTGACATATATTTTGAACTCCAAGTGTTTTTCTAAATCAAATATGACTTTTTATGAGACATCCACTATGTTAGATTGATATGACATTGGGGGGGATTTTTTTTGTATTTGTTACTACTGTAATATTTGTTTTAGCTCCAACAAAGGCTAACTCAACCACATGAGTGTTTTTTCACAATACACTGTTATTTACTATAACTAGGCCTTTCTTTTTTAAATGATATTTACTAAATAACCAATTACAGGAGAATGTATCTGAACTCTAATAACCCTTTGCATGACTAAAAAATGCTGCTCCTTCAACAAATGCTGCTCCTTCAACAAAGAGTGCCAAAGGAATGAAGCAAATTTGATCATTGAAATTAATTGTAAAATTGTTTCAAATTGTATGTTCTCTCTAAAACATGAAAGAAAAATGTTGGGTTTTATATCCCTTTAAACCAATTGTGTGCCAGAGGCCAGCAATACTTTGCAATGCAAAAAGTTGAACCCCTTAAAGGGATAGTTGTTGGTATTAAACTATTTTACATTCTCTCACAGATAAGGCGATAACTTATTAACATGATTTTACTTCCAAAAATGTTATAGGGGTTTTAAATAAGGGCCACGAACAATAGGGGAGCCATATTTAATGGTGTAAAATCCCTGTTTTAACCATAGACTTTCCCAAGCCAGCACTTATACATGAGCTTTATTTACTAAATAACAAATTAAAGGAGTATTTAGTAAATATCATTTAAAAAAGACTTTGCATATACTAAATATATTATTTAAAAAAAAGTGTTTGGTCAAACCGGCTTTTATGTACAGTTAGCTTTGCCCGTAACAGGCAGAAAACGCCCTCCCCCAATTAGATATACATTTCTTGTTACCTGTGAGCTTCAGGGATTAACTGGCACATGTCTACAGCAAGTTGTATAGGCCTGAAAAGCTTTTTATAGTAGTGCAAAGGGTTATTAGAGTTCAGATACATTCTCCTGTAATTGGTTATTTAGTAAATATCATTTTAAAAGAAAGGCCTAGTTATAGTAAATAACAGTGTATTGTGAAAAAACACAAATGTGGTTGAGTTAGCCTTTGTTGGAGCTAAAACAAATATTACAGTGTTAACAAATACAAAACAAATCCCCCCAAATGTCAGATCAATCTAACACAGTGGATGTCTCATAAAAAGTCATATTTGATTTATAAAAACACTTGGAGTTCAAAATATATGTCAAGTTAAAATAAAACAAAAGTGAAGTTCGTGATAAGCTTCAATTTTGTGTCAGATATGGCATTGTTCAAAGCCTGAGGTAAAAATTGAAATATGGCTTATTCTCTGCTCTTCACATAAAAAGTGCACAGAATACATCTTAAATTAAATGCATTTAATACATTGTGCTGGTAAAAATACATTTTAGACCTTTTTTTGATACTGGCTGAATAAAATAGTATTATTTTAATTAATAAAATACAAAACGTCTGAGCATTTCTTTGTAACAGAGGTTTTGTAAAGGTTTTATCTATTCCCTGAGAATGTGGAATATATACTTTACATTTTTAAACACAAGAAACCTTTTTTGAAATACAAATATTAATATATATATATATATATATATATATATATATATACACTAAATATATGGTTTTGAGACAGTTGTTCATTCCTGTGACTGTGATTCTCTCTATGTGTATTTAGTCTCCCAGACATAGACTTCTTGCTCAGTGTGCTTAGAGGAATATGGCTACACCTCACTGACGAGGCCTAAATTTTATATATAAACTAAATTTCATATTGAATAATTTGCATAATGTTTTTCAGTAATTCTATATATTTAATTGTGGCCAGCAATACCTACCTCACTTGCCACTGTGCACATTCTGTTTGGGTGGATAAACTAAATATAAGTTGTCAGCTGCAGGAGGGTGGAGCTGTATTCTGTCTGTGAACAAAGTATCCCAACCATTTGAGTGTGGGACATAAAAAGTGACCAGCTACACACTAACTTTTCACTTGAGTAAGATGAAACTTTATGCACACTACATATTTTTTTTAATTCCTATTATTCAAGCAAAACATATACTAAGGTTGTGGCGGACACTGCAAGGGCTTGTCATGGACACCAGTGTCTGTGTACGGACACCTTGCCTATCCCTGGTCACAATGATCAATTAATAAGAATTGAAATGTAAAAATGAGTGCAACTATTCCCTGTATGTGTCTGGTACCATGTGATCTACATTTCAAGAAGAGGTTAGATGCTCTTTCCTGCCATAGGGTTACATTTGCACCGTAAAGCAAGGTGTTATCCTATAGCATCAAAGGCGTGAGAAAAACCTGTGTCTTTTGTGTCACTTTTAAATCTGATCCTATACAGAATCATTTGTTCTTTATGCACTGTCTGCTTCTGTCATCCTTAGCACTTTAATATGGCCAGACATGCTGTAACTCCAATAAAGTCCAATGTGATTTCAATTAAAGTGTCATAGTTATAAGAACAGAATCAATTGTTCTTTATGCACTGTCTGCTTCTGTCATCCTTAGCACTTTAAAGGGACACTAAACCCCAAAAAATTCTTTCATGATTCAAGTAGAGAATACAATTTTAAACAATATTCCAATTTACTTCTATTTTCTAATTTGCTGAATTCTTTAGATATGCTTTGTTGAAGAAATAGCAATGCATATGGATGAGCCAATCACACGAGGCATCTATGTGCAGCAACCAATCAGCAGCTATTGAGCCTATCTAGATATGCTTTTCAGCAATGTATATCAAGAGAATGAAGCAAATTAGCTAATAGAAGTAAATTAGAAAGTTGTTTAAAATGGCATGCTCTTTTTAAATCATGAAAGAAAAAAAATATGGGTTTCATGTTCCTTTAAGTATAATAAGAGATAGTTAAAAGGGACGTGAAACAAAAAAAATATTTTTTTTTTCATCATTCAGAAAGAGAATATCATTTTAAACAACTTTCCAATTTACTTATATTTTCTAAATTGCTTCATTCTCTTGGTATTCTTTGTTGCAGAAACAGCAATGCACATCACTGAGCCAATAAAATGAAGTATATATGTGCAGCCACCAATCAGCAGCTCCTGAGCCTACCAATGTATAAGAATACCAAGAAAACAAAACAAATTAGATTATAGAAGTAAATTTGAAAGTTGTTTAAAATTGCATGCTCTCTTTGAATCACAAAAGAAAATAGAATTGGGTTTCATGTTCCTTTAATATGGCCAGACATGCTGTAACTCCAATAAAGTCCAATGTGATTTCAATTAAAGTGTCATAGTTATAAGAACATCCCCTCATTTTATAGAGAATTGTCATCAATTAAAGATTACACGATGTAAGGAGTGAGAACATTTATGTTTTTGTTTCTTATATTCCCTAAATGGCTCCCAAAGGTTTTTTCATAAACATCACATTGTTCTAGTTTCCAGTATCAAGCAATGCACTTACATTTTAACCACATGAGTTCACATATTAGCTATTTATAAATATGAAGGAAAAAGCACAGCTGCAATCAAATGTTACCATTAGCCTAATAGCCAAAATGCACAATTATATATAGTTGTATTAGCCTAAACACAGCTGCAATCAAATGTTACCATTAGCCTAATAGCCAAAATGCACAATTATATATAGTCGTATTATGAGCTCTCTGTGTGCAAGTCAGTGCTAGATAAGTCATTAGTACAAATGTCATAAGCCACCAATAATACATTTCTTAAAAACGATTCTGTTTGACAAAAGATAAAGTATGTGAAAGTTCAGGCCTTGAACTAGTAAAAGTTGACCGTATTTAGCAACCCTTTCTGGTTACAAAATCCAATGACACACCGCTTGTTCATTGTGATTTTGTAACCAGTAACGTGCGCGTGCCACATAACCTCCTCATATTGTCATCAGCTGTTGAAAGGAGTTTGGGCCTCTAGCGCATGCGCAGTGAGCGCCACAAACCTCCACCAGCTGATTATACGTCACCGGAAGTGACGTAGTATACAGATTCCTATGGTAGACATATTACTTTAGGACAGGGGCTATGTGATTGCCTATTGACATCCCTTTCTTGAATGTAAATCTGAATCCCTGTCGTGCTAATCCTATCAATTTCTCATCAGCTTGCAACAAAGGTGTATGTTTGTTTATAATTTTGCATATTTCATGGAATTGGTTACTGTAAGTTGTAACAAACTTAACCTTTTCTTGTGACTTAATTGTTTTGATCTTGTCTTTGAGACGATCACTCCTATTGATTTTGTCTACTGTTAATTTTGCTATTTTTATGATATTCTTTGAATATCCACGACTCTTTAATTTGTCAATAATTCAGAATGTGTGTTGTATGACTCTTCTGTGCTGCAATTATGTTTGATTCTAATAAATTGTCCTTTGGCAACAGATCCAAACACCCTCCTTGGGTGATTGCTTTGTGCATGAAGGAGAGTGTTCCCAGTTATTGGTTTAATGTATACTTCTGTATGTATTTTTGAGTCACTACTCCCTGACAATTTCACATCTAAATAATTCATGACTTGATCATTAAATTCTGAAGTAAATCTGATTCCCACTTCATTTCTATTCAAAAGGTTGACAAAATCATAAGCTTTTTCCTTTTCTCCTTTCCATATGATAATTAAATCGTCTTTAAATCTACGATAATAGACAATATTATCCTTGAGGGGATCTTCACATTAGAGGAGCTGCCTGAAGCCGTGGAATTCTCCCAGTTTTGGGAAGTTCTATTTCTGGACAAGTTCTCTACCAGGACTTTTTATCCACTATTATTACACTTGGATATTAATTTCTTCTGACTTTATTTTATTTGAGTGTTTGTGTATTGACCAGTATACAATATATGTTTTATGCATTTTTTTATTAATTATTTGTATACTCTGGTAACATTGGAGATATAATCACTGTCTAGTTATTACTAATTTTTATTGTTATATGGTTTATTGTACCTTGACCATCATTTATCTCAGTCTATTAGACCTGTCATTCGACAGGCCTTATACCTACCAACAGTATATCACACTATTCAGTATATATCTGTCAAAAGTACAGCATCTAATCTATAACTGTATATGTGTCAAATGTATATTACCATATCTATTATCCACTTTTTACTTACCTAGTATACTTATCTGGCGCCTCTTATGAATACTGGTCAGGCATTCTGGTTTAGCCTGTCGTGTATTTGTTTATATTCCTTTTAGTAAAAAGTGTATTGTTATGCAGTTATCTGATGAAGCCAATTAGGAACAGATATGAAGCAGGATTAGCTTTGAGAAGTCAGTAGTAGCATTCCATGGTCTCTTTTCAAAGCTAAAATGCATTAAAAGGAGGCAAAATAGATCATTAAAATATATTGAAAAACTTCATAGTTGTCAACAGTCCATGATTTCCAGGGACAGTCCCTGGCTTGTTTTGTTACTGGAAAAATTCCCTCCCAGGAGATTTGGAGGGATACAGCTGAGCTGGGGTATGTGCAACATAATTTAATATGGAGAAGCTGCGATGAGGCTGTGCGTGCAGCAAGTACTCTGCTGGATGAGCTGCTGGTGAGGTTGTGCGTGCAGCAAGTACTCTGCTGGATGAGCAGCCGGTGAGGCTGTGGTGCAGCAAGTGCTCTGCTTGATGAGCTGCCGGTGAGGCTGTGCTGCAGCAAGTACTCTGCTGGATGAGCAGCCGGTGAGGCTGTGGTGCAGCAAGTGCTCTGCTTGATGAGCTGCTGGTGAGACTGTGGTGCAGCAAGTACTCTGCTTGATGAGCTGCCGGTGAGACTGTGGTGCAGCAAGTACTCTGCTTGATGAGCTGCCGGTGAGGCTGTGGTGCAGCAAGTACTCTGCCTGATGAGCAGCTGGTGAGGCTGTGCGTGCAGCAAGTACTCTGCTGGATGAGCAGCTGGTGAGGCTGTGCATGCAGCAAGTACTCTGCTTGATGAGCTGCCAGTGAGGCTGTGGTGCAGCAAGTACTCTGCTTGATGAGCTGCCAGTGAGGCTGTGGTGCAGCAAGTACTCTGCTGGATGAGCTGCCAGTGAGGCTGTGGTGCAGCAAGTGCTCTGCTTGATGAGCTGCCAGTGAGGCTGTGGTGCAGCAAGTACTCTGCTTGATCAGCTGCCAGTGAGGCTGTGATGCAGCAAGTGCTCTGCTAGATGAGCTGCGGGTGAGGCTGTGGTGCAGCAAGTACTCTGCTTGATAAGCTGCCAGTGAGGCTGTGGTGCAGCAAGTACTCTGCTTGATAAGCTGCCAGTGAGGCTGTGGTGCAGCAAAGTGCTCTGCTAGATGAGCTGCTGGTAAGGCTGTGGTGCAGCAAGTACTCTGCTTGATGAGCTGCCGGTGAGACTGTGGTGTAGCAAGTACTCTGCTTGATGAGCTGCCGGTGAGACTGTGGTGCAGCAAGTACTCTGCTTGATGAGCTGCTGGTAAGGCTGTGCCTACAGCAAGTACTCTGCTTGATGAGCTGCCAGTGAGGCTGTGGTGTAGCAAGTACTCTGCTTGATAAGCTGCCAGTGAGGCTGTGGTGCAGCAAGTACTCTGCTTGATGAGCTGCCAGTGAGGCTGTGGTGCAGCAAGTACTCTGCTTGATAAGCTGCCAGTGAGGCTGTGGTGCAGCAAGTACTCTGCTTGATAAGCTGCCAGTGAGGCTGTGGTGCAGCAAGTGCTCTGCTAGATGAGCTGCTGGTAAGGCTGTGGTGCAGCAAGTACTCTGCTTGATGAGCTGCCGGTGAGACTGTGGTGCAGCAAGTACTCTGCTTGATGAGCTGCCGGTGAGACTGTGGTGCAGCAAGTACTCTGCTTGATGAGCTGCCAGTGAGGCTGTGGTGCAAGTACTCTGCTTGATAAGCTGCCAGTGAGGCTGTGGTGCAGCAAGTACTCTGCTTGATGAGCTGCTGGTAAGGCTGTGGTACAGCAAGTACTCTGCTCGATCACTCAGAGCAGGTCTGGGCTGTGACTCCTTGCTGCACCTTCTCTGAGTGATCGATGTTTAAACTGCCACAAATCAGAAGAAAATACACTTACAAACAGTTCCTCCACACTAGATAATAAACTGCACTGATTTGTTGTAAAAGAGGGGAATTACTCGGCTACTGTAGATAATTTATTTGCATCTCGTGTAGAATTACTCTAACTACCAATGTACTCCCCTCTACACTCCCCTGCCCTATTCCCGGCTCTCTGAGATTGGTTAAAACAATGTGTAGATCAACACTTGTGGTGCAGCAAGTGCTCTGCTTGATGAGCTGCCAGTGAGGCTGTGGTGCAGCAAGTGCTCTGCTTGATGAGCTGCAGGTGAGACTGTGGTGCAGCAAGTGCTCTGCTTGATGAGCTACCAGTGAGGCTGTGGTGCAGCAAGTACTCTGCTTGATGAGCTGCCAGTGAGGCTGTGGTGCAGCAAGTACTCTGCTGGATGAGCTGCCAGTGAGGCTGTGGTGCAGCAAGTACTCTGCTGGATGAGCTGCTAGTGAGACTGTGGTGCAGCAAGTACTCTGCTTGATAAGCTGCCAGTTAGGCTGTGGTGCAGCAAGTGCTCTGCTTGATGAGCTGCTGGTAAGGATGTGGTGCAGCAAGTACTCTGCTTGATGAGCTGCTGGTAAGGCTGTGGTGCAGCAAGTACTCTGCTTGATGAGCTGCTGGTAAGGCTGTGGTGCAGCAAGTACTCTGCTTGATGAGCTGCTGGTAAGGCTGTGCCTACAGCAAGTACTCTGCTTGATGAGCTGCTGGTAAGGCTGTGCCTACAGCAAGTACTCTGCTTGATGAGCTGCTGGTAAGGCTGTGCTTACAGCAAGTACTCTGCTTGATGAGCTGCTGGTAAGGCTGTGCCTACAGCAAGTACTCTGCTTGATGAGCTGCTGGTAAGGCCGTGGTGCAGCAAGTACTCTGCTTGATGAGCTGCTGGTGAGGCTGTGGTGCAGCAAGTGCTCTGCTTGATGAGCTGCTGGTAAGGCCGTGGAGCAGCAAGTACTCTGCTTGATGAGCTGCTGGTAAGGCCGTGGTGCAGCAAGTACTCTGCTTGATGAGCTGCTGGTGAGGCTGTGGTGCAGCAAGTGCTCTGCTTGATGAACTGCCAGTGAGGCTGTGGTGCAGCAAGTACTCTGCTTGATGAGCTGCGGGTGAAGCTGTGCCTACGGCAAGTACTCTGCTCGATCACTCAGAGCAGGTCTGGGCTCGGACTCCTTGCTGCACCTTCTCTGAGTGATCGATGTTTAAACTGCCACAAATCAGAAGAAAATACACTTACAAACAGCTCCTCCACACTAGATAATGAACTGCAATGATTTGTTGTAAAAGAGGGGAATTACTCGGCTACTGTAGATAATTTGTTTGCATCTCGTGTAGAATTACTCTCACTACCAATGTACTCCCCCCTACACTCCCCTGTCCTATTCCCGGCTCTCTGAGAGGGATAATGGGTCTGAGATTGGTTAAATCAATGTGTAGATCAACACTTAAGTTTCACAATTGCTCCTTGCTGGAGGAAAAAATTGACAAAAGAATCATGAAAAAGTGGAAGGGATTAAAGTTCTATAGTGTGGGGTGTCGGTGAGGCTGTGGTGCAGCAGGAGCTCTGCTCAATGAGCTGCCGGTGAGGCTGTGGTGCAGCAAGTGCTCTGCTTGATGAGCTGCCGGTGAGGCTGTGGTGCAGCAAGAGCTCTGCTCGATGAGCTGCTGGTGAGGCTGTGGTGCAGCAAGTACTCTGCTAGATGAGCTGCCGGTGAGGCTGTGGTGCAGCAAGTACTCTGCTAGATGAGCTGCCGGTGAGGCTGTGGTGCAGCAAGTACTCTGCTAGATGAGCTGCCGGTGAGGCTGTGGTGCAGCAAGTACTCTGCTCGATGAGCTGCTAGGGAGGCTGTGGTGCAGCAAGTACTCTGCTCGATGAGCTGCTAGTGAGGCTGTGGTGCAGCAAGTACTCTGCTCGATGAGCTGCCAGTGAGGCTGTGGCGCATCAAGTACTCTGCTAGATGAGCTGCCAGGGAGGCTGTGGTGCAGCCAGTGCTCTGCTTGATGAGCTACCAGGGAGGCTGTGGTGCAGCAAGTACTCTGCTTGATGAGCTGCCAGTGAGGCTGTGGTGCAGCAAGTACTCTGCTTGGTGAGCTGCCAGTGAGGCTGTGGTGCAGCAAGTGCTGTGCTTGATGAGCTGCCAGTGAGGCTGTGGTGCAGCAAGTGCTGTGCTTGATGAGCTGCCAGTGAGGCTGTGGTGCAGCAAGTGCTCTGCTTGATGAGCTGCCGGTGAGGCTGTGGTGCAGCAAGTACTCTGCTAGATGAGCTGCCAGTGAGGCTGTGGTGCAGCAAGTGCTCTGCTTGATGAGCTGCCGGTGAGGCTGTGGTGCAGCAAGTGCTCTGCTTGATGAGCTGCAGGTGAGACTGTGGTGCAGCAAGGGCTCTGCTTGATGAGCTGCTGCTAAGACTGTGGTGCAGCAAGTGCTCTGCTTGATGAGCTGCCAGTGAGGCTGTGGTGCAGCAAGTACTCTGCTTGATGAGCTGCAGGTGAGACTGTGGTGCAGCAAGGGCTCTGCTTGATGAGCTGCCAGTGAGACTGTGGTGCAGCAAGTGCTCTGCTTGATGAGCTGCGGGTGAGGCTGTGGTGCAGCAAGTACTCTGCTTGATGAGCTGCGGGTGAGACTGTGGTGCAGCAAGTACTCTGCTTGACGAGCTGCCAGTGAGGCTGTGGTGCAGCAAGTACTCTGCTTGATGAGCTGCCAGTGAGGCTGTGGTGCAGCAAGTACTCTGCTAGATGAGCTGCCAGTGAGGCTGTGGTGCAGCAAGTACTCTGCTAGATGAGCTGCCAGTGAGGCTGTGGTGCAGCAAGTACTCTGCTTGATGAGCTGCCAGTGAGGCTGTGGTGCAGCAAGTACTCTGCTTGATGAGCTGCAGGTGAGACTGAGGTGCAGCAAGTACTCTGCTTGATGAGCTGCCAGTGAGGCTGTGGTGCAGCAAGTGCTCTGCTTGATGAGCTGCCAGGGAGGCTGTGGTGCAGCAAGTACTCTGCTTGATAAGCTGCCAGTGAGGCTGTGCTGCAGCAAGTACTCTGCTTGATGAGCTGCCAGTGAGGCTGTGGTGCAGCAAGTACTCTGCTAGATGAGCTGCCAGTAAGGCTGTGGTGCAGCAAGTGCTCTGCTTGATGAGCTGCCAGGGAGGCTATGGTGCAGCAAGTGCTCTGCTTGATGAGCTGCCAGGGAGGCTGTGGTGCAGCAAGTAATCTGCTTGATGAGCTGCCAGTGAGGCTGTGGTGCAGCAAGTGCTCTGCTTGATGAGCTGCGGGGGAGGCTGTGGTGCAGTAAGTGCTCTGCTCGATGAGCTGCGGGTGAGGCTGTGTGCAGCAAGTACTCTGCTTGGTGAGCTGCTGGTGAGGCTGTGGGGAAGCAAGTACTCTGCTTGATGAGCTGCTGGTGAGGCTGTGTTGCAGCAAGTACTCTGCTTGATGAGCTGCTGGTGAGGCTGTGGTTAAGCAAGTACTCTTCTTGATGAGCTGCAGGTGAGACTGTGGTGCAGCATGTGCTCTGCTTGATGAGCTGCTGGTGAGGCTGTGTTGCAGCAAGTACTCTGCTTGATGAGCTGCCGGTGAGGCTGTGGTGCAGCAAGTACTCTTCTTGATGAGCTGCAGGTGAGACTGTGGTGCAGCATGTGCTCTGCTTGATGAGCGGCCGGTGAGGCTGTGGTGCAGCGAGTACTCTGCTTGATGAGCTGCTAGTGAGGCTGTGGTGCAGCAAGTACTCTGCTCGATGAGCTGCGGGTGAGACTGTGGTGCAGCAAGTACTCTGCTCGATGAGCTGCTAGTGAGACTGTGGTGCAGCAAGTACTCTGCTCGATGAGCTGCCGGTGAGGCTGTAGTGCAAGTACTCTGCTTGATAAGCTGCCAGTGAGGCTGTGGTGCAAGTACTCTGCTTGATAAGCTGCCAGTGAGGCTGTGGTGCAGCAAGTACTCTGCTTGATAAGCTGCCAGTGAGGCTGTGGTGCAGCAAGTGCTCTGCTCGATGAGCTGCCAGTGAGGCTGTGGTGAAGCAAGTGCTCTGCTCGATGAGCTGCGGGTGAGACTGTGGTGCAGCAAGTACTCTGCTCGATGAGCTGCTAGTGAGACTGTGGTGCAGCAAGTACTCTGCTCGATGAGCTGCCGGTGAGGCTGTAGTGCAAGTACTCTGTTTGATGAGCTGCCAGTGAGGCTGTGGTGCAAGTACTCTGCTTGATAAGCTGCCAGTGAGGCTGTGGTGCAGCAAGTACTCTGCTTGATAAGCTGCTAATAAGGCTGTGGTGCAGCAAGTACTCTGCTTGATGAGCTGCTGGTAAGGCTGTGCCTACAGCAAGTACTCTGCTCGATCACTCAGAGCAGGTCTGGGCTGGGACTCCTTGCTGCATCTTCTCTGAGTGATCGATGTTTAAAACTGCCACAAATCAGAAGAAAATACACTTACAAACAGTTCCTCCACACTAGATAATGAGCTGCACCGATTTGTTATAAAAGAGGGGAATTACTCGGCTACTGTAGATAATTTGCTTGCATCTCGCCTAGAATTACTCTCACTGCCAATGTACTCCCCTCTACATCCCCCTGTCCTATTCCCGGCTCTCGGAGAGGGATAATGGGTCTGAGATTGGTTAAATCAATGTGTAGATCAACACTTAAGTTTCACAATTGCTCCTTGCTGGAGGAAAAAATGGACAAAAGAATCATGGGAAAGTGGAAGGGATTAAAGTTCTATAGTGTGGGGTGTCGGTGAGGCTGTGGTGCAGCAGGAGCTCTGCTCAATGAGCTGCCGGTGAGGCTGTGGTGCAGCAAGTGCCCTGTTTGATGAGCTGCCGGTGGGGCTGTGGTGCAGCAAGTGCTCTGCTTGATGAGCTGCCGGTGAGGCTGTGGTGCAGCAAGTGCTCTGCTTGATGAGCTGCCAGTGAGGCTGTGGTGCAGCAAGTGCTCTGCTTGATGAGCTGCCAGTGAGGCTGTGGTGCAGCAAGTGCTCTGCTTGATGAGCAGCTGGTGAGGCTGTGCGTGCAGCAAGTACTCTGCTTGATGAGCTGCCGGTGAGGCTGTGGTGCAGCAAGTGCCCTGCTTGATGAGCTGCCGGTGAGGCTGTGGTGCAGCAAGTGCTCTGCTTGATGAGCTGCCGGTGAGGCTGTGGTGCAGCAAGTGCTCTGCTTGATGAGCTGCCAGTGAGGCTGTGGTGCAGCAAGTGCTCTGCTTGATGAGCTGCCGGTGAGGCTGTGGTGCAGCAAGTGCTCTGCTTGATGAGCTGCCAGTGAGGCTGTGGTGCAGCAAGTGCTCTGCTAGATGAGCTGCCGGTGAGGCTGTGGTGCAGCAAATACTCTGCTTGATGAGCTGTGGGTGAGGCTGTGGTGCAGCAAGTGCCCTGCTTGATGAGCTGCGGGTGAGGCTGTGGTGCAGCAAGTGCTCTGCTTGATGAGCTGCCGGTGAGGCTGTGGTGCAGCAAGTGCTCTGCTTGATGAGCTGCCGGTGAGGCTGTGGTGCAGCAAGTGCTCTGCTTGATGAGCTGCCGGTGAGGCTGTGGTGCAGCAAGTGCTCTGCTAGATGAGCTGCCGGTGAGGCTGTGGTGCAGCAAATACTCTGCTTGATGAGCTGTGGGTGAGGCTGTGGTGCAGCAAGTGCCCTGCTTGATGAGCTGCGGGTGAGGCTGTGGTGCAGCAAGTACTCTGCTTGATGAGCTGCGGGTGAGGCTGTGATGCAGCAAGTACTCTGCTTGATGAGCTGCCGGTGAGGCTGTGGTGCAGCAAGTGCTCTGCTTGATGAGCTGCCAGTGAGGCTGTGGTGCAAGTACTCTGCTTGGTGAGCTACCAGTGAGGCTGTGGTGCAGCAAGTGCTCTGCTTGATGAGCTGCCAGTGAGGCTGTGGTGCAGCAAGCTCTCTGCTTGATGAGCTGCCAGTGAGGCTGTGGTGCAGAAAGTGCTCTGCTAGATGAGCTGCCAGTGAGGCTGTGGTGCAGCAAGTGCTCTGCTTGATGAGCTGCCA
This sequence comes from Bombina bombina, assembly GCF_027579735.1. Classification (NCBI taxonomy): domain Eukaryota; kingdom Metazoa; phylum Chordata; class Amphibia; order Anura; family Bombinatoridae; genus Bombina; species Bombina bombina. Next base: position 33,132,995 of record NC_069502.1, read on the forward strand.
GTGAGGCTGTGGTGCAGCAAGCTCTCTGCTTGATGAGCTGCCAGTGAGGCTGTGGTGCAGAAAGTGCTCTGCTAGATGAGCTGCCAGTGAGGCTGTGGTGCAGCAAGTACTCTGCTCGATGAGGGATTAAAGTTCTATAGTGTGGGGTGTTTTGCCTTCTCCTGTAGGACTGGATGTGATGGCTCATGGAATGCAAAGTCTGTCTTGATTTAGCCAAGAAGTATCATTTTTACAGCCTTAATCCTGCAGATAGGGGACGCAGCTCAGCTGCTCCATTCAACAGCGCAGCTAAAAGCACAGAGGAGCGGGCTTATGCAAAACATAGCCTCAAAGTCTGGAGACACCGGATTGTAAGGCTATAGCTGTGATTGACACAAACAGGCCTCTGAAAGTGAGATCATATAATTCATCGATCCTTGCTCCATCTATATTTTGTGGCATGATCCTGCCTTTTACATATATAGTTGCACGGTGTGCCTAATACACAAAATGCAAACTGATAGTAATGCAGGAAAAACAGTATTTATGCTTACCTGATAAATTTATTTCTTTTGCGATGTACCGAGTCCACGGATTCATCCTAACTTGTGGGATATTTTCCTTCCTGACAGCAAGTAGCAAAGAGAGCACCACAGCAGAGCTGTCTATATAGCTCCCCCCTTAACTCCACCCGCCAGTCATTCGACCGAAGGCCAAGGAAGAAAAGGAGAAACTATAAGGTGCAGAGGTGACTGAAGTTTATATAAAAAATACTATCCGTGAACAAGATCCGCATACTAAAACCTGTGAGGCCATGCAGGTGCTATCAGAAACACATAAAATTGTTCCATTATAATCTTGGAGATCACCCTTGGAAGAAAAACCAGAGGTGGGAAAATGTAAGCAGGTTGGTAAAACCAAGGAACTGCTAAAGCATCCACCATATCCGCCTGAGGATCCTTGGACCTGGAAAGGTACCTGGGAAGCTTCTTGTTCAGACGAGAGGCAATCAGATCTATTTCTGCAGGACACCACATCTGTACAAGATGAAAAAACACATCTGGATGGAGAGACCACTCCCCGGATGTAAAGTCTGACGGCTGATATAATCCGCTTTTTAATTGTCTACACCTGGGATATGAATCGCAGACATTTGACAAGAGTTGGATTCCGCCCAAGAAAGTATCCGAGATACTTCTTTCATTTCTGAAGGACTGCGAGTCCCCCCTTGATGATTGACATATGCCACTGTTGTGATATTGTCTGTCTGAAAACAGATATAAAGTTCTCTCTTCAATAAAGGCCAAGCCTGAAGAGCTCTGAAAATAGCACAGAGTTCTAAAATATTGATTGGTAACCTCGCTTCTTGAGGATCCCAAACCCCTTGTGCTGTCAGAGACCCCAAGACAGCTCCTTAACCTGTAAGACTTGCAACTGTTCAGAGATTACAGTCCAGGAAGGACTAACAAAGGAGGCCCCTTGAACAATAAGGTGATGGTTTAATCACCAAGCCAGAGAGAGATGAGTGTTGGGATTTAAGTATATCAACTGTGATATCCAAGTTTAATCCCTGCACCATTGGTGCAACATGTAAAGCTGTAGAGGTCTCATATGAAAACGATCAAAGGGGATGGTGTCCGATGCTGCAGTCATGAGACCTAAAACTTCCATGCACATAGCCACTGAAGGGAATGATAGAAACTGAAGGTTTAGACAAGCTAAAACCAACTTCATTTGTCTCTTGTCTGTAAGAGAAAAGAGTCATGAACACTGAATCTGGAAACCTAAAAAGGTGACCCTTGTCTGAGGAATCAAGAAACTCTTTTGTAAATTGATCCTCCAACTATGTCCTTGAAGAAACCACACTAGTTGTTTTGTGTGAGATTCTGCTAAATGAAAAGATTGAGCTAGTACCAAGATATCGTCCAAATAAGGAAACACTGCAATACCCTGCTCTCTGATTACAGATAGAAGGGCACAGAGAACCTTTGAGAAAATTCTTGGAGCTATCGCTAGGCCAAACGGAAGAGCGACAAATTGGTAATTCTTGTCTAGAAAAGAGAATCTCGGAAAACGATACTGGTCTGGATGAATCGGAATGTGAAGATAAGCGCCCTGTAAGTCTATTGTGGACATGAAATGACCTTGCTGAACAAAAGGCAGAATAGTCCTTATAGTCACCAACTTGAAAGTTGGGACTCTTACAAAACGATTTAAAGTTTTCAGATCCAGGATTGGTCTGAACGAATCTTCTTTCTTTGGGATAATGAACAGAGTTGAATAAAAACCCAAACCTTGTTCCTGCTGAGGAACTGGGACAATCACCCCTGAGAGCTCTAGGTCTGAAACACACTTCCGAAAAGCCTGAGCCTTCACAGGGTTTGTTGGAACATGAGAATCTTCCCAAAATGTTTTCATACAAGCATTGGCACAGCACCTTATTAAGTAGCATAGCTACTGCTCCTGGCATTCTACTACTGGGAATATACCACACACTGAGTGGGTCAGTACACACCTGCATCATCTTCCCTATATCTGGAGAGGGTTAGCTGGTAGACCCCAAGTTACCAGCCTGCTTCTACCAGTACATTGGTGTACTTGGGCTAAATGTGAGTATCCATTTGGCGTGTTTATTTGTTCCATTCTTCCTTTGATATGCTGATGCACACATGAGGCTCCCCTCTGTCTTGTTTCTTCTACAGAATCTTCCCGTGGGAGGTCTTATTCTGAAACCTATTTGATACCCTTGAGAAATCCACTGATTTTGAACAGAATCTGTCCAAATGTCTTGAAATAATTTCAATCTGCCCCCCACCAGTTGAACTGGTTTGAGGGCCGCACCTTCATGCAGTCTTAGGGGCTGGATTTTGTTTCTTATAAGGCTTGGATTTATTCCAATTCAGAGATGGTCTCCAATTGGAGCCAGAGGAGAAGGAGAGGTTTTTTGTTCTCTATTCTGACGAAAGGAAAAAAAACAATTGGGAGCTTAAAACTTACCCTTAGATTTCTTATCTTGGGGCAGAAAAACTCCATTTCCCCTAGTGATAGTGGAAATAATAGAATCCAATTGAGAACCAAATAAATTATTACCCTAAAACGATATAGTAATCTAGATTTAGACACCATGTCAGCATTTAAGATTTAATCCATAAAGCTCTATTTAGAATAGCTAAAGACATAGATTTAATATCAATTTTAATAACATCAAATATGGCATCACAAATAAAATGATTAGCAAGTTGAAGTAAAAGAACAATGCTAGACAGTTCAGGATCTGATAACTGCTGTGCTAAGCTGTCCAACCAAAATGTTGAAGCAGCAGCAGCAGCAGCAGCAGCAACATCAGCCATAGAAATAGCAGGTTTAAGAATATAGCCAGTATGTACATATGCTCTTCTAATATAAGATTCAATCTTCCTATCTAAAGGATCCTTAAAAGAAGTACTATCCTCCATAGGAATAGTAGTACGTTTGGCAAGAGTGGAAATAGCCTCATTAACCTTAGGAACTTTTTCCCAAAACTCTAAATTGACCACATGTAAAAGATACAACTTCTTAAACCTAGAAGAAGTGTAAAAGAAGTACCAAGCATAGACCATTCTTTAGTAATCATATTAGAAATAGCATCTGGAATAGGAAAAACTTCAGGAGTAACTTCAGAAGTTTTAAAAACAGAATTCAAACGATTACTAGTTTTGTTATCAAGAGGACTAGACTCCTCAATACCCAAAGTAAATAATGCTTCCTTTAATAAAGAACAAATATATTCAATCTTAAATAGAAAAGAAGATTTGTCAATTTCAGTTTCTGATGCAGGATCTTCTGAGCCAGAGAGATCCTCATCAGCAGAGGATACTTCAGTATGCTGTCGGTCAATATACATTTAATCAGAATTATGACAAGTTTGGAAAGACCTTTTACGTTTATTTGAAGGCAGAATAGCAGTCATAGCCTTCTCTATGGCTGCAGCAATATAATTTGTCATATCTGCAGGAATATCATGTACATTAGACTGTGAATGAATAACAGTAGATACATTTGAACTTATAGAAACATTATCAGCATGTAATAAATTGTCATAACAAGTGCCACATATTTGAGCTGAAGAAATAAGATCAGCTAATTTACAACAAACACACTTAGCTTTGGTAGAATTTTTTTCAGGCAGCAAAGTCCCTACAGTAACATCAGAGGCAGGATCAGTTTGAGACATCTTGCAAAATGTAACAAAAAAGAAAAAATAACATTTAAATAAAATATCTAATTTCCTCAAAATAGCAGTTTCAGGAATGGGAAAAAATGCTTATGATAAAATTCTTATACAAATTTAAAATCAAAAGCAAACATCATAGCCCTTTATAAACAAATGAGAGCAGCGAGCAAAAGAGGGAGAGACTTAATATAACAAATTTTGGCGCCAAGAATGACACAAAGATGACGCAAATGCAGAGGTAAAACTTTTGGCGTCAAAGCGAACACAAAGAACTCACGCAACTTGCCAAAAAAATTTGCGTTAACAAAGACGCAAGAAATTACGCAACTCGCGTCACGAAAGGCGCAACTTTGCGGCAAAAATTTTCGCGGCAAAAATTTTCGCGGCAAAAATTACGCAATAAAAAGTAGCATTTTGCGTCATCGCGAGCCTAATTTGCCCACAAACATTTTTAAAAACAGACACCAAGTTACAACTAACTGGAACCCCAGGTAAGAAATAAACACCTAAATTCTCCCATAAACATAATTTCCATGCTGAAACTGCAAAGGAAAATACACAGACCTGACTCATGGCAAATATAAGCAATATATAAAAAAAAATTAAAATATAAAGTGTCAAACATAGCTGACAGTGTCTTAAAAGGATATATACTTACCAGAAGACACCCATCCACATATAGCAGACAGCCAAACCAGTACTGAAACATATCAGTAGAGGTAATGGTAGAGGAGTATAATGTCGATCTGTAAAGAGAGGCAGCAGATGAATCCCTGTGACCGATTTACAGAAAGCTCTAGAATAGATTTTCCATAGGCAAAAACATGGTATCATCAGGCAACACTTCCATCACATCCCCCAGACAAACACTGTACTTAGGAGAGGAACTGGGCTATAATATGCATAGAAGCGCCTTTCACAGAAGAAATCAATCACATCTTGCTTCACCACCTCCCAAGGAGGCAAAGTTTGTAAAACTGAGGTATGAGTGAGGTGGGAGGTGTATTTATAGGCATTTTGAGGTTTGGGAAACTTTGCCCCCTCCCTCCTGGTAGGAATGTATATCCCATACGTCACTAGCTCATGGACTCTTGCCACTTACATGAAAGAAAACATAATTTATGCTTACCTGATAAATGTATTTCTCTTGTGATGTATCGAGTCCACGGATTCATCCTTACTTGTGGGATATTCTCCTTCCCAACAGGAAGTGGCAAAGAGAGCACCCACAGCAGAGCTGTCTATATAGCTCCTCCCTTAGCTCCACCCCCCAGTCATTCGACCGAAGGCTAGGAAGAAAAAGGAGAAACTATAGGGTGCAGTGGTGACTGAAAGTTTTAAAATAAAAATATATATGTCTGTCTTAAAAAAAACAGGGCGGGCCGTGGACTCGATACATCACAAGAGAAATAAATTTATCAGGTAAGCATAAATTATGTTTTCTCTTATAAGATGTATCGAGTCCATGGATTCATCCTTACTTGTGGGATACCAATACCAAAGCTTTAGGACATGGATGAAGGGAGGGACAAGACAGGGACCTTAAACGGAAGGCACCACTGCTTGTAGAAACTTTCTCCCAAAAATAGCCTCCGAAAAAGCAAAAGTATCGAATTTGTAAAATTTGTAAAAAGTATGAAGCGAAGACCAATTCGCCGCCTTACAAATCTGTTCAACAGAAGCCTCATTTTTAAAAGCCCATGTGGAAGCCACAGCTCTAGTAGAATGAGCAGTAATTCTTTCAGGAGGCTGCTGTCCAGCAGACTCATAGGCCAAACGGATGATGCTTTTCAGCCAAAAGGAAAGAGGTAGACGTAGCCCTTTCACCTCTCCGTTTACCAGAATAAACAACAAACAATGAAGATGTTTGACGGAAATCTTTAGTTGCTTGTAAGTAAAACTTTAAAGCACAAACCACATCAAGATTATGTAACAGACGTTCCTTCTTTGATGAAGGATTAGGACACAGAGAAGGAACAACAATCTCTTGATTGATATTCTTATTAGAAACAACCTTAGGAAGAAACCCAGGTTTGGTATGCAAAACCACCTTATCTGCATGGAAAACAAGGTAAGGGGAATCAAATTGTAAAGCAGATAGCTCAGAAACTCTTCGAGCCGAAGAGATGGCTACTAAAAACAAAACTTTCCAAGATAGAAGCTTAATATCTATGGAATGCATAGGTTCAAACGGAACCCCTTGAAGAACTTTAAGAACTAAGTTTAGGCTCCATGGCGGAGCAACATGTTTAAATACAGGCTTGATTCTGACCAAAGCCTGACTAAATGCTTGAACGTCTGGGACATCTGCCAGACGTTTGTGTAGTAGAATAGACAAAGCAGATATTTGTCCTTTTAGGGAACTAGCAGATAATCCCTTCTCCAAACCCTCTTGAAGAAAAGACAATATTCTAGGAATCCCAATCTTACTCCACAAGTAACCTTTGGATTCACACCAATAAAGATATTTGCGCCAAATCTTATGATAGATCTTCCTGGTGACAGGCTTTCTAGCCTGAATCAGGGTATCAATAACCGAATCTCCAAGCAGTCAGACGCAGAGAAATTAGATTTGGATGCGTGAACGGACCTTGGATTAGAAGGTCCCGCCTCATTGGCAAAGTCCATGGTGGAACCGAGGACATGTCCACTAGGTCTGCATACCAAATCCTGCGTGGCCACGCAGGTGCTATCAGAATTACCGAAGCTCTCTCCTTCTTGATTCTGGCAACCAGACGTGGGAGGAGAGGAAACGGTGGAAATACATAGGCCAGATTGAAGGACCAAGACACTGCTAGAGCATCTATCAGTACCGCCTTGGGATCCCGGGACCTGGACCCGTTACGAGGAAGTTTGGCATTCTGACGAGATGCCATCAGATCCAATTCTGGTGTGCCCCATAGCTGAATCAGCTGGGCAAATACCTCCGGATGGAGTTCCCACTCCCCCGGATGAAAAGTCTAACGACTTAGAAAACCCGCCTCCCAGTTCTCTACCCCTGGGATGTGGATTGCTGAGAGATGGCAAGAGTGATCCTCTGCCCACCGGATTATTTTGGTTACCTCCATCATCACTAGAGGACTCCTTGTTCCTCCTTGATGTTTGATATAAGCTACAGTCGTGATGTTGTCCAACTGAAATCTGATGAATTTGGCCGCAGCAAGCTGAGGCCACGCCTGAAGCGCATTGAATATCGCTCTCAGTTCTAGAATGTTTATCGGGAGGAGAGCTTCTTCCCGAGACCATAAGCCCTGTGCTTTCAGGGAGTTCCAGACTGCACCCCAACCTAGCAGGCTGGCATCTGTCGTTACAAAGAGCCACTCTGGCCTGCGGAAACACATTCCCTGAGACAGGTGGTCCTGAGACAACCACCAGAGAAGAGAGTCTCTGGTCCCCTGGTCCAGATGCAGTTGAGGAGATAAATCTGCATGTTACGGTTACCCTTAGTCTCGCTGAGAGATGGACCGCTTAGTAGCCTGGATCCCTATTGCTAAAGAGGGGAGAAGCTGCTTTCCATAGTATTCTATATGAGTCTCGCAAATATAGAATAATCTCCCTTAGCTGCAGTACAGCTAGGATACCCTTCTGCCCACAAAAACGAGTCAACGCTGCGATTGAGGGTCAAACAAGAACTCAGGACTGGGATGCCCAGCCTGCTTTTTATTAAGGTTACATGCACACAGGGCACTCCCAGGGGGAGAGGGGGGGAAGCACAAAATCCCCCATCACACATTTAGATAGAGAGCACTGTCCTTTGACAGGCCACAATAGGATTACAGTACTTAAGATAACAAGTTTACAAGTTCATCTTATCAATTAGCAGTCTGGCTCCAGAGGTGATTAGACAATGGGATTTGTTATCACTAAACTTAGAGCTGCGGCCAGCAAACGTGTAATTAGACAATAGTTTCTAAAAGCTGAAAAAAAAGAGTTAACTCTTTATGAAATGATACTTGTTACGGTTTTCTTGGAGCCCTTCTTAGGCGCTGGCTTGCTGGTTCAGGCATTGCTGCTGGGAAATAAGCTCTGCACAACAAAATAACTAATGCTTCTGTAACAGTGCTCCCTTTCTGTGGAACACTCTGGCAGACACGGTCTGACCCCTTTTCGGGGCAGACTAAGGCTGTCCAGACCGCTGGTTATGCGGGGCTGAGGTCGGTTTGTCTGGACAACCCGTCGGCGTTGCCATTCTGTTTCCCAGGTCTGTAAGTAATGGTGAAATTGAAGGGTTGCAACGATAAGCTCCAACGTAATAGCCTGCCGTTATCTCCAGAGACCCGGTTCAGCCACACCAACGGGTTATGGTCGGTGACCAGAGTGAACTCCTGACCATATAAATAGGGAGTCAATTTCTTTAATGCCCACACCAAAGCCAAACACTCCTTTTCAACCGCTGCATAGCTGACTTCGCGGGGCAGGAGCTTCCGGCTGATGTAGGCAACTGGATGCTCCCCTCCATCTTCGCCTACTTGGCTGAGGACGGCTCCCAGCCCGAACATGGAAGCATCTGTACGGACGATAAAACGTTTGTTAAGGGCTGGGGCCGCCAAGACAGGAGCGTTAATTAGAGCATTTTTGAGAGCCTGGAAAGCCGTTTCACAGTGGGGAGACCACAGGACCTGTCGAGGTAAGTTCTTCTTGGTCAAGTCAGTCAGGGGTTTGGCAAGTGTGCTGTAGTCTGGTACGAACCGTCTATAGTACCCTGCCGTGCCCAGGAAGGCTAGGACCTGAGTCTTAGTGATGGGGGTGGGCCAATTGGCGACAGCTTCTATTTTGGCCGGCTCTGGTCGCTGCTTTCCACACCCCACCCGGTGACCCAGGTACTGTACCTCGGCCATCCCAAAGTGGCATTTTTCTGGCTTCAGAGTCAGGCCGGCAGCCCGGATCTGATCCAGAACCATTCCCACATGAGCTAAGTGGTCCTCCCAGGACTCACTGTGGATCGCTATATCGTCCAGGTAGGCGCAAGCAAAACTCTGGAAGCCATCCAGGAGCCTATCCACCAAGCGCTGGAATGTAGCTGGGGCATTCTTCATCCCAAACGGCATTACCCTAAACTGATATAAGCCGAATGGGGTGACGAATGCCGACTTGGGGATAGCCTCCGGGGCCAGGGGAATCTGCCAGTAACCTTTGCAGAGGTCAATAGTGGTCAGGTAATTTCCCCTGGCTATACGATCGAGTAGCTCGTCTACCCTGGGCATAGGGTAAGCGTCTGTCACAGTATTTTCATTGAGCCTCCGATAGTCTACGCAGAACCGGGTGGTCCCATCTTTCTTGGGCACCAAGACAACTGGGGAGGCCCAGGGACTATCGGAGGGCTCAATTACCCTGAGCTGGAGCATCTCATCGATCTCCTTCTTCATTCCTGTCCTAACTGCTTCGGGGATTCGGTACGGAGCCTGGCGCAAGGGAGCTTGTCCCGGAGTATCTACCTGGTGGGTGGTTAAAGTAGTGTACCCTGGCTTCGGGGAGAAGGTGAGGTGTTTGGACTGGAGGAGTTGGTTGAGCTGCTCCCTTTCAGTGGGGCTAAGTCGGTCCCCTATCTGAACCTGCGCCACTATACCTGTGGGGAGGCTCTTTTCTAATAGGTCTGGAATGGGTAAACTGTCGGGGTCTTCCTGAGGGGAACAACATACGGCCGTCACGTTCTCTGGTCGCTCAAAATATTCCTTGAGCATGTTTACATGGAATGTCTTTCTAAGATTGTTGTCGTGGCAGCTAGCTATCACATAAGTGGTGTCTCCCCTTTTCTCTACGATCTGGTAGGGACCCTGCCAGGACGCCTGCAATTTGTCTGTCTTCACCGGCTTAAGTACTAACACCTTTTGTCCTATGGTGAAGATTCTCTTTCGGGCCCCCCCGATCGTACCATACTTTCTGTCTTCTCTGGGCCAACTGGAGATTAGCCCGCACGGATTTGGCTAATTGCTCCATTCGGTCCCTGAGTTCCAGCACGTATGGCACAATGGGGACACCGTCAGCCTCCATCTCTCCCTCCCAGTGCTCCCGGATCAGGTTTAGGGGTCCCCGTACCTTTCTTCCGTAGAGCAACTCGAAGGGAGAGAACCCTGTCGTTTCCTGGGGCACCTCCCGGTAAGCAAATAGGAGGTGCGGCAGGAAGCGTTCCCAGTCTCGGTATTCCTGAGTGAACGTCTTGAGCATTTGCTTGAGGGTCCCATTGAACCTCTCACACAGCCCGTTCGTCTGGGGGTGGTATGGGGAGCTCAGGAGGGACTTAATTTTGCAAACCTGCCAGAGTTGTTGGGTCAATTCAGCCGTAAATTGGGTGCCTCGGTCGGATAGGATTTCTTTTGGAAATCCTACCCGGGAGAACACCTGTACTAGTGCATTCGCTACCGTATCCGCTTGTATGTTGGATAGGGCGACAGCCTCTGGGTACCTGGTAGCGTAGTCCACTACGGTAAGAATGTATCGCTTACCGGAGGGACTAGGGGTAGCCAGTGGTCCCACTAGGTCAATAGCAACCCGGCTGAAGGGTTCCTCTACAATGGGCATATTTACTAGCTGGGCTTTAGGGTGATCGCCTCGCCTTCCTACTCGTTGACACACATCGCAGGTGTTACAGTAAGTTCTAACGTCAGCGTGCACCCCTGGCCAAAAGAACGTGTGAGTAATGCGGTGTAGGGTACGGGTAACGGCTAGGTGGCCTGCTAAGGGGATGTCGTGGCCTATTTTGAGGATTTCTTGACGGTATTTGTGGGGCACTACCAGCTGTCGCCTACGCTGTCCCCTTTTCTCTGTCCAGCGGTATAGTTTCCCTTTTTCCCATAAGAATGTTTCGTTATCTGCCCCGCCCCCTCCGGTCTCTGCTCGTTCCCGGTACTTTTGTAAGGTCGGGTCAGTCTTAGACTCTGCCTCGAAAGCATCTGGGGTGTCCCAGGGTATGGGGCCTAACCTGTCAGGCAAGGTCGGGGTAGGTCTTACCTGTGTCTCCCGCACTGGTGAGAGCTCTCGCTCCGTCCGGGCTTGGGCCCGTGTAGTCACTGGGTCCGCCTCGTTGTTGCATACTGGAGCATAGGCAGAAGTCATGGGGCCCAAATCGTTGCCCAGTAGTACTTCGGCAGGTAAATTATCCATTAGGCCCACGTTCACAGCCCCCTTTCCCGCTCCCCAATCAAGATGCACTTTAGCTGTTGGAATTTTGTACACATCCCCCCCCGCCACTCTAACGGCCACAGTCTGTCCGGATCGCTTGTGCTCTGGCACCAAATGACTCTGTACCAGCGTGATAGTAGCCCCTGTGTCTCGCAATCCCTCGGTAGATCGCCCCTCGAGCCATACCCTCTGCCGATGGTGCTGGCGGTTATCTGAGGCAGCATATACAGGGTCTGCCTCGTGAAGCGGCCCCACATATCCCTCCATAGGGGCCTCTTGGTTAACACAGAGGGCCCGGGCCGGACGATAGGACCCAGAGGGGTAATTGTAATTCCTGGGTGTCTGGTGCGTATTAAGGGGGCAGCTAGCCATGAAATGCCCTGGTTGCTTGCATCGGTGGCAAGTCGGTCTGGGACGCTCAGAGCTGTTATTGGGTGGTCCTGAGTGTCGGACGGGCCCTGTGGGCACCGGTGCTCGGAATTCAGCAGGAGGGGGTGCACGGTAAACCTCTCTGGGTTCGACCCGTGCTGGAGCTCGGTAGTTCATGGGTTCATGAAGACGGGAGTCATAATGTTCATCGGCCAATTTGGCTGCTTCTTCTAAGGTAGAAGGCCGCCTGTCTCGCAGCCATTCCTTCCCTTGCTGTTCCATGCCATTATAAAAATGTTCTAAGAGAAACAATTGTAAAATTTCCTCCCCAGTCACCGCTTTACTTCCGCTCAGCCAGTGATTTGCCGCTCTCCGCATTCGGTGCGCCCATTCCATATGGGTATCGTTAGGCTTCTTTTCCGTGCCCCGAAACTGTCGGCGATACATGTCCGGAGTTACAGCGTACCGTCGCAACAGTGTCTCCTTAACTAGCTCATACTGTGTCACTTCCTCAGCACTCAGAGTACGAAAGGCTTCCAGGGCTCGCCCGGATAGTTTCCCAGACAATATCGTGGGCCACTCTCTGTTGGGAATCTGGTGCAGGGCACATTGCCTTTCGAAGTCCGCCAAATATTCATCAATCCCTGTCTCGCTCTCTAGGAAGGGTCGAAATGCCGCATAGGGTATCTTGGGCCTCCCAGCATTTTCGACAGGGATGATTACCTGCGGGGCTTCAGCATTGCGGTGTGCGTTCGCTAGGTTGAGTTCGTGGGCTCGAGTCTCTCGTATATCCTCGTCCGCCTCCGCCATCAACTGCTGTACCAATTCCATGGAGGGGTTCGGCCCGTATAATGAGAGCCTTTCCCGAACAATCCTGTTTTTTTCGTCACTAATCGTGGTCGGTGTTTCCGCCATTGTGAAGCTCTGATCCAGTTCGGTCAATTCTGCGATCAGCGCTCTCCTCGGCCGGTTGCTGGCGTACCCCCCTCTGCTTTCAAGTAAATCCTTTAGGGCTGTACGCTTCAATTTTTCGTAAGCGCTCTCCATCCGTTCTGTACCTCTCCTAGGAAATCCAGGAAAATCCCGCCGCTGCCGCCAAATGTTACGGTTACCCTTAGTCTCGCTGAGAGATGGACCGCTTAGTAGCCTGGATCCCTATTGCTAAAGAGGGGAGAAGCTGCTTTCCATAGTATTCTATATGAGTCTCGCAAATATAGAATAATCTCCCTTAGCTGCAGTACAGCTAGGATACCCTTCTGCCCACAAAAACGAGTCAACGCTGCGATTGAGGGTCAAACAAGAACTCAGGACTGGGATGCCCAGCCTGCTTTTTATTAAGGTTACATGCACACAGGGCACTCCCAGGGGGAGAGGGGGGGAAGCACAAAATCCCCCATCACACATTTAGATAGAGAGCACTGTCCTTTGACAGGCCACAATAGGATTACAGTACTTAAGATAACAAGTTTACAAGTTCATCTTATCAATTAGCAGTCTGGCTCCAGAGGTGATTAGACAATGGGATTTGTTATCACTAAACTTAGAGCTGCGGCCAGCAAACGTGTAATTAGACAATAGTTTCTAAAAGCTGAAAAAAAAGAGTTAACTCTTTATGAAATGATACTTGTTACGGTTTTCTTGGAGCCCTTCTTAGGCGCTGGCTTGCTGGTTCAGGCATTGCTGCTGGGAAATAAGCTCTGCACAACAAAATAACTAATGCTTCTGTAACACTGCATAATCCCCATTCCACTGTTTGAGCATGCGTAGTTGCAGTGGTCTGAGGTGTAGGCGGGCAAAAGGAACTATGTCCATTGCCGCTACCATGAGTCCGATTACCTCCATACACTGAGCCACTGATGGCCGAGGAATGGAATGAAGAGCTCGGCAAGTGGTTAAGAGTTTTAATTTTCTGACTTCCGTCAGAAATATTTTCATTTCTACTGAGTCTATGAGAGTCCCTAGGAAGGAAACTCTTGTAAGAGGGAAGAGAGAAATCTTTTTTTATGTTCACCTTCCACCCGTGAGCTCTCAGAAAAGCCAACACGATGTCCGTGTGAGACTTGGCTAGCTGGAAAGTAGACACCTGAATTAAGATGTCGTCTAGATAAGGCGCCACTGTTATGCCCCGTGGTCGCAGAACCGCCAGAAGGGACCCTAGCACTTTTGTGAAAATTCTGGGAGCCGTGGCCAACCCGAAGGGAAGGGCCACAAACTGGTAATGCCTGTTTAGAAAGATGAATCTGAGAAATTGATGATGATCTCTGTGAATAGGGATGTGTAGATACGCATCCTTTAAGTCCACGGTAGTCATATATTGACCCTCCTGGATCAGAGGTAGAATAGTCCGAATAGTCTCCATCTTGAATGATGGAACCTTGAGGAACTTGTTTAGAATTTTGAGATCCAAGATTGGTCTGAAAGTTCCCTCTTTTTTGGGAACCACAAAAAGGTTTGAATAAAACCCTAGCCCCTGTTCCTCTATTGGGACTGGGTGGATCACCCCCAAAGTATGTAGGTCTTCTACAAAGCGTAAGAACGCCTCTCTCTTTGTCTGGTTTACAGACAATCGAGAAATGTGAAATCTCCCCCTAGGAAGGGAGTCTTTGAATTCCAGAAGATACCCCCCCTGTGACACAATTTCTAAAGCCCAGGTATCGTGAACATCTCTCGCCCAAGCCTGAGCGAAGAGAGAGAGTCTGCCCCCTACTCGATCCGGTCCCGGATCGGGGGCTACCCGTTCATGCTGTTTTATAAGCAGCTGCAGGCTGTTTACCCTTGTTCCAAGCCTGGTTAGGTCTCCAGACTGACTTGGATTGGGCAAAATTCCCCTCTTGCTTTGCAGTAGAGGAAGCTGAAGTGGGACCACTCTTAAAGTTCCAAAAGGAACGAAAATTATTCTGTTTGGTCATCATCTTACTTGATCTATCCTGAGGGAGGGCATGACCTTTCCCTCCAGTGATGTCTGAAATAATCTCTTTCAGTTCAGGCCCGAATAGGGTCTTACCTTTGAAAGGAATGTTCAAAAGTTTAGATTTAGATGACACATCAGCAGACCAGGACTTGAGCCATAACGCCCTGCGTGCTAAAATTGCAAAACCTGAATTCTTTGCCGCTAATTTAGCCAGTTGAAATGCGGCATCTGTAATAAAAGAATTAGCCAATTTAAGGGCCTTAATTCTGTCCCTAATCTCCTCTAATGGAGTCTCCATTTGAAGAGCCTCCTCTAGAGCCTCAAACCAGAAAGCAGATGCAGTTGTTACAGGAACAATGCACGCAATAGGTTGGAGAGAAAAACCTTGATGAACAAAAATTTTCTTCAAGAGACCCTCTAATTTTTTATCCATAGGATCTTTGAAAGCACAACTGTCTTCGATAGGAATAGTTGCACGCTTAGACAGAGTAGAAACAGCTCCCTCCACCTTAGGAACTGTCTGCCATGAGTCCCTTATGGTGTCAGATATGGGAAACATTTTCTTAAAAACAGGAGGGGGAATGAACGGAATACCTGGTCTATCCCACTCCTTAGCAATAATATTCACAATCCTCTTAGGGACTGGAAAAACAAAATTTATGCTTACCTGATAAATTCCTTTCTCCTGTAGTGTAGTCAGTCCACGGGTCATCCATTACTTATGGGATTATAACTCCTCCCTAACAGGAAGTGCAAGAGGATCACCCAAGCAGAGCTGCTATATAGCTCCTCCCCTCTACGTCATATCCAGTCATTCGACCGAAAACCAAACGAGAAAGGAGAAACTATAGGGTGTAGTGGTGACTGGAGTATAATTTAAAATTTAGACCTGCCATAAAAAACAGGGCGGGCCGTGGACTGACTACACTACAGGAGAAAGGAATTTATCAGGTAAGCATAAATTTTGTTTTCTCCTGTTAAGTGTAGTCAGTCCACGGGTCATCCATTACTTATGGGATACCAATACCAAAGCTAAAAGTACACGGATGACGGGAGGGACAGGCAGGATCTTTATACGGAAGGAACCACTGCCTGAAGAACCTTTCTCCCAAAAACAGCCTCCGAAGAAGCAAAAGTGTAAAATTTGTAAAATTTGGAAAAAGTGTGAATTGAAGACCAAGTCGCAGCCTTGCAAATCTGTTCAACAGAGGCCTCATTTTTAAAGGCCCAAGTGGAAGCCACAGCTCTGGTAGAATGAGCTGTAATTCTTTCAGGAGGCTGCTGTCCAGCAGTCTCATAGGCTAAACGTATTATACTACGAAGCCAGAAGGAGAGAGAGGTAGCCGAAGCCTTTTGACCTCTCCTCTGTCCAGAATAAACGACAAACAGGGAAGAAGTTTGTCGAAAATCTTTAGTTGCCTGCAAATAAAATTTCAGGGCACGGACAACGTCCAAATTGTGCAGAAGTCGTTCCTTCTTTGAGGAAGGATTAGGACACAATGAAGGAACAACAATCTCTTGATTGATATTCCTGTTAGTGATTACCTTGGGTAAGAACCCAGGTTTAGTACGCAGAACTACCTTGTCTGAATGGAAAATCAGATAAGGAGAATCACAATGTAAGGCAGATAACTCAGAGACTCTTCAAGCCGAGGAAATAGCCATTAAAAACAGAACTTTCCAAGATAACAGTTTGATATCAATGGAATGAAGGGGTTCAAACGGAACACCCTGTAAAACGTTAAGAACTAAGTTTAAGCTCCATGGCGGAGCAACAGTTTTAAATACAGGCTTAATCCTGGCCAAAGCCTGACAAAAAGCCTGAACGTCTGGAACTTCTGACAGACGTTTGTGTAAAAGGATGGACAAAGCTGAGATCTGTCCCTTTAACGAACTAGCGGATAAACCCTTTTCTAAACCTTCTTGTAGAAAAGACAATATCCTAGGAATCCTAACCTTACTCCATGAGTAACTCTTGGATTCGCACCAATGCAAGTATTTGCGCCATATTTTATGGTAAATTTTCCTGGTAACAGGCTTCCTAGCCTGTATTAAGGTATCAATCACTGACTCCGAAAAATCCACGCTTTGATAGAATCAAGCGTTCAATCTCCATGCAGTCAGCCTCAGAGAAATTAGATTTGGAAGTTTGAAAGGACCCTGCACCAGAAGGTCCTGTCTCAGAGGTAGAGACCATGGTGGACAGGACGACATGTCCACTAGGTCTGCATACCAGGTCCTGCGTGGCCACGCAGGCGCTATTAGAATCACCGATGCTCTCTCCTGTTTGATCCTGGCAATCAATCGAGGAAGCATCGGGAAGGGTGGAAACACATAAGCCATGTTGAAGACCCAAGGTGCTGTCAGAGCATCTATCATAATCGCTCCCGGGTCTCTGGATCTGGATCCGTAACAAGGAAGTTTGGCGTTCTGGCGAGATGCCATGAGATCCAGATCTGGTTTGCCCCAACGCCGAAGTATTTGGGCAAAGATCTCCGGATGAAGTTCCCACTCCCCCGGATGAAAAGTCTGGCGACTTAGAAAATCCGCTTCCCAGTTCTCCACGCCTGGGATGTGGATCGCTGAAAGGTGGCAAGAGTGAGACTCTGCCCAGTGAATTATCTTTGAGACTTCCATCATCGCTAGGGAACTCCTTGTCCCTCCCTGATGGTTGATGTAAGCCACAGTCATGATGTTGTCCGACTGAAACCTGATGAACCTCAGAGTTGCTAACTGAGGCCAAGCCAGAAGGGCATTGAAAACTGCTCTTAATTCCAGAATATTTATGGGAAGGAGACTCTCCTCCTGAGTCCATAATCCCTGAGTCTTCAGGGAATTCCAGACAGCGCCCCTACCTATCAGGCTGGCGTCTGTTGTTACAATCGTCCAATCTGGTCTGTTGAAGGGAATCCCCTTGGACAGATGTGGCCGATAGAGCCACCATAGAGGAGAATTTCTGGTCTCTTGATCCAGATTCAGCATAGGGGACAAATCTGAGTAATCCCCATTCCACTGACTTAGCATGCACAATTGCAGTGGTCTGAGATGCAGGCGTGCAAAGGGTACTATGTCCATTGCCGCTACCATTAAGCCTATTACCTCCATGCATTGAGCCACTGACGGGTGTGGAATGGAATGAAGGACACGGCAAGCATTTAGAAGTTTTGTTAACCTGTCTTCTGTCAGGTAAATTTTCATTTCTACAGAATCTATAAGAGTCCCTAGAAAGGGAACTCTTGTGAGTGGCAATAGAGAACTCTTTTCTTCGTTCACTTTCCACCCATGTGACCTTAGAAATGCCAGTACAAACTCTGTATGAGACTTGGCAGTTTGGAAACTTGACGCTTGTATCAGAATGTCGTCTAGGTACGGAGCTACCGATATTCCTCGCGGTCTTAGTACCGCCAGAAGAGAACCCAGAACCTTTGTAAAGATTCTTGGAGCAGTAGCTAACCCGAAGGGAAGAGCTACAAACTGGTAATGCCTGTCTAGGAAGGCAAACCTTAGGTACCGGTAATGATCTTTGTGAATCGGTATGTGAAGGTAGGCATCCTTTAAATCCACTGTGGTCATGTACTGACCCCTTTGGATCATGGGTAAGATTGTCCGAATAGTTTCCATTTTGAACGATGGAACTCTTAGGAATTTGTTTAGGATTTTTAAATCCAAGATTGGTCTGAAGGTTCCTTCTTTCTTGGGAACCACAAACAGATTTGAGTAAAACCCTTGTCCGTGCTCCGACCGCGGAACCGGGTGGATCACTCCCATTAGTAAAAGATCTTGTACACAGCATAGAAACGCCTCTTTCTTTATCTGGTTTGTTGACAACCTTGAAAGATGAAATCTCCCTTTTGGAGGAGAAGCTTTGAAGTCCAGAAGATATCCCTGAGATATGATCTCTAACGCCCAGGGATCCTGGACATCTCTTGCCCAAGCCTGGGTGAAGAGAGAAAGTCTGCCCCCTACTAGATCCGTTTCCGGATTGGGGGCCCTCACTTCATGCTGTCTTAGGGGCAGCAGCAGGTTTTCTGGCCTGCTTGCCCTTGTTCCAGGTCTGGTTAGGTTTCCAGCCCTGTCTGTAGCGAGCAACAGATCCTTCCTGTTTTGGAGCGGAGGAAGTTGATGCTGCTCCTGCCTTGAAGTTACGAAAGGCACGAAAATTAGACTGTCTAGCCCTTGGTTTGGCTCTGTCTTGAGGCAGGGCATGGCCCTTACCTCCAGTAATGTCAGCGATAATTTCCTTCAAACCGGGCCCGAATAATGTCTGCCCTTTGAAAGGTATGTTAAGCAATTTAGATTTAGAAGTCACATCAGCTGACCAGGATTTTAGCCACAGCGCTCTGCAAGCCTGAATGGCGAATCCGGAATTCTTAGTCGTAAGCTTAGTTAGATGTACTACGGCATCAGAAATAAATGAATTAGCTAGCTTAAGGGTTTTAAGCTTGTTTATAATCTCATCCAATGGAGCTGTCTCAAGGGTCTCTTCCAGAGACTCAAACCAGAATGCCGCCGCAGCCGTGACAGGCGCAATGCATGCGAGGGGTTGTAATATAAAACCTTGTTGAGTAAACATTTTCTTAAGGTAACCCTCTAACTTTTTATCCATTGGATCTGAAAAAGCACAGCTATCCTCCACCGGGATAGTGGTACGCTTAGCCAGAGTAGAAACTGCTCCCTCCACCTTAGGGACCGTCTGCCATAAGTCCCGAGTGGTGGCGTCTATTGGAAACATTTTTCTAAATATAGGAGGGGGGGAAAAGGGTACACCGGGCCTATCCCACTCCTTGTTAATAATCTCTGTAAGCCTCTTAGGTATAGGAAAGACGTCAGTACACGCCGGTACCGCATAGTATCTATCCAGCCTACATAATTTCTCTGGGATTGCAACCGTGTTACAATCATTCAGAGCCGCTAATACCTCCCCTAATAGTACACGGAGGTTCTCAAGCTTAAATTTAAAATTTGAAATGTCTGAGTCCAGTCTATTTGGATCAGATCCGTCACCTACAGAATGAAGCTCTCCGTCTTCATGCTCTGCCACTTGTGACGCAGTATCAGACATGGCTCTAACATTATCAGCGTACTCTGTTCTCACCCCAGAGTGGTCGCGTTTACCTCTAAGTTCTGGCAATTTAGATAAAACTTCAGTCATAACATTAGCCATGTCTTGCAAAGTGATTTGTAATGGCCGCCCTGATGTACTTGGCGTCACAATATCACGCACCTCCTGAGCGGGAGATGCAGGTACTGACACGTGAGGAGAGTTAGTCGGCATAACTTTCCCCTCGTTGTCTGGTGAAATTTTCTTAACATGTACAGATTGGCTTTTATTTAAAGTAGCATCAATGCAATTAGTACACAAATTTCTATTGGGCTCCACATTGGCCTTTGAACATATTGCACAAAGAGATTCCTCTGTGTCAGACATGTTTAAACAAACTAGCAGTTAGACTAGCAAGCTTGGAAAATACTTTTCAAAACAATTTTCAAGCAATAGAAAAAAACGTTACTGTGCCTTTAAGAAGCACACAAAAAACTGTCACAGTTGCAATAACAATGAACCGGATTAGTTATAGAAACCAAATTTTTACAGTAAATGCATTAATTTAGCAAAGGAATGCACCCACTAGCAATGGATGATTAACCCCTTAATACCCAGAAAAACGGATAACAACTATTATATATACGTTTTTATCACAGTCAAAACACAGTCTCACAGGTCTGCTGTGAGTGATTACCTCCCTCAAAACTAGTTTTGGAGACCCCTGAGCTCTGCAGAGACGTTCTGGATCATGCAGGGAGAATAAGGAAGACTGTGACTGAATTTTTAATGCGTAGTAAAAGCGCCAAAATAGGCCCCTCCCACTCATAATACAACAGTGGGGAAGCTCAGTAAACTGAATTTATTCAAAATAAACGACAGCCAAGTGGAAAATAATGCCCATAAATTTTTCACCAAGTACCTCAGAGAGAAAAACGATTAACCTGCCAGTAAACGTTTTAACCCCTTAATGACCGGACCATTTTTCAATTTTCTTACCCTTAATGACAATGGCTATTTTTACATTTCTGCAGTGTTTGCGTTTAGCTGTAATTTTCCTCTTACTCGTTTACTGTACCCACACATATTATATACCGTTTTTCTCGTCATTAAATGGACTTTCTAAAGATACCATTATTTTCATCATATCTTATAATTTACTAAAAAAAAATGATAAAATATGAGGAAAAAATTGAAAAAAACACACTTTTTCTAACTTTGACCCGCAAAATCTGTTACACATCTACAACCACCAAAAAACACCCATGCTAAAATGCTAAATAGTTTCTAAATTTTGTCCTGAGTTTAGAAATACCCAATGTTTACATGTTCTTTGCTTTTTTTGCAATTTATGGGGCAATAAATACAAGTAGCACTTTGCTATTTCCAAACCACTTTTTTTCAAAATGAGCGCTAGTTACTTTGGAACCCTGATATCTGTCAGGAATACCTGAATATCCCTTGACATGTATATATTTTGTTTTAGAAGACATCCCAAAGTATTGATCTAGGCCCATTTTGGTATATTTCATGCCACCATTTCACCGCCAAATGCGATAAAAAAAAAAAAAAAGTTCACTTTTTCACAAATTTTGTCACAAACTTTAGGTTTCCCACTGAAATTATTTACAAACAGCTTCTGCAATTATGGCACAAATGGTTGTAAATGCTTCTCTGGGATCCCCTTTGTTCAGAAATAACAGACTTATATGGCTTTGTGGTTGCTTTTTGGTAATTAGAAGGCCGCTAAATGCCGCTGCGCACCACACATGTTTTATGCCCAGGAGTGAAGGGGTTAATTAGGGAGCTTGTAGGGAGCTTGTAGGGTTAATTTTAGCTTTAGTGTAGTGTAGTAGACAACTCCAAGTATTGATCTAGGCCCATTTTGGTATATTTTATGCCACCATTTCACCGCCAAATGCGAGCAAATAAAAAAAAAACAGAATTTATGTTTACCTGATAAATTACTTTCTCCAACGGTGTGTCCGGTCCACGGCGTCATCCTTACTTGTGGGATATTCTCCTCCCCAACAGGAAATGGCAAAGAGCCCAGCAAAGCTGGTCACATGATCCCTCCTAGGCTCCGCCTACCCCAGTCATTCGACCGACGTTAAGGAGGAATATTTGCATAGGAGAAACCATATGGTACCGTGGTGACTGTAGTTAAAGAAAATAAATTATCAGACCTGATTAAAAAACCAGGGCGGGCCGTGGACCGGACACACCGTTGGAGAAAGTAATTTATCAGGTAAACATAAATTCTGTTTTCTCCAACATAGGTGTGTCCGGTCCACGGCGTCATCCTTACTTGTGGGAACCAATACCAAAGCTTTAGGACACGGATGAAGGGAGGGAGCAAATCAGGTCACCTAAATGGAAGGCACCACGGCTTGCAAAACCTTTCTCCCAAAAATAGCCTCAGAAGAAGCAAAAGTATCAAACTTGTAAAATTTGGTAAAAGTGTGCAGTGAAGACCAAGTCGCTGCCCTACATATCTGATCAACAGAAGCCTCGTTCTTGAAGGCCCATGTGGAAGCCACAGCCCTAGTGGAATGAGCTGTGATTCTTTCGGGAGGCTGCCGTCCGGCAGTCTCGTAAGCCAATCTGATGATGCTTTTAATCCAAAAAGAGAGAGAGGTAGAAGTTGCTTTTTGACCTCTCCTTTTACCGGAATAAACAACAAACAAGGAAGATGTTTGTCTAAAATCCTTTGTAGCATCTAAATAGAATTTTAGAGCGCGAACAACATCCAAATTGTGCAACAAACGTTCCTTCTTTGAAACTGGTTTCGGACACAGAGAAGGTACGATAATCTCCTGGTTAATGTTTTTGTTAGAAACAACTTTTGGAAGAAAACCAGGTTTAGTACGTAAAACCACCTTATCTGCATGGAACACCAGATAAGGAGGAGAACACTGCAGAGCAGATAATTCTGAAACTCTTCTGGCAGAAGAAATTGCAACTAAAAACAAGACTTTCCAAGATAATAACTTAATATCAACGGAATGCAAGGGTTCAAACGGAACCCCCTGAAGAACTGAAAGAACTAAATTGAGACTCCAAGGAGGAGTCAAAGGTTTGTAAACAGGCTTAATTCTAACCAGAGCCTGAACAAAGGCTTGAACATCTGGCACAGCAGCCAGTTTTTTTGTGAAGTAACACCGACAAGGCAGAAATCTGTCCCTTCAGGGAACTTGCAGATAATCCTTTTTCCAATCCTTCTTGAAGGAAGGATAGAATCCTAGGAATCTTAACCTTGTCCCAAGGGAATCCTTTAGATTCACACCAACAGATATATTTTTTCCAAATTTTGTGGTAAATCTTTCTAGTTACAGGCTTTCTGGCCTGAACAAGAGTATCGATAACAGAATCTGAGAACCCTCGCTTCGATAAAATCAAGCGTTCAATCTCCAAGCAGTCAGCTGGAGTGAAACCAGATTCGGATGTTCGAACGGACCCTGAACAAGAAGGTCTCGTCTCAAAGGTAGCTTCCAAGGTGGAGCCGATGACATATTCACCAGATCTGCATACCAAGTCCTGCGTGGCCACGCAGGAGCTATCAAGATCACCGACGCCCTCTCCTTGATCCTGGCTACCAGCCTGGGGATGAGAGGAAACGGCGGGAACACATAAGCTAGTTTGAAGGTCCAAGGTGCTACTAGTGCATCCACTAGAGCCGCCTTGGGATCCCTGGATCTGGACCCGTAGCAAGGAACTTTGAAGTTCTGACGAGAGGCCATCAGATCCATGTCTGGAATGCCCCACAGCTGAGTGACTTGGGCAAAGATTTCCGGATGGAGTTCCCACTCCCCCGGATGCAATGTCTGACGACTCAGAAAATCCGCTTCCCAATTTTCCACTCCTGGGATGTGGATAGCAGACAGGTGGCAGGAGTGAGACTCCGCCCATAGAATGATTTTGGTCACTTCTTCCATCGCTAGGGAACTCCTTGTTCCCCCCTGATGGTTGATGTACGCAACAGTTGTCATGTTGTCTGATTGAAACCGTATGAACTTGGCCCTCGCTAGCTGAGGCCAAGCCTTGAGAGCATTGAATATCGCTCTCAGTTCCAGAATATTTATCGGTAGAAGAGATTCTTCCCGAGACCAAAGACCCTGAGCTTTCAGGGATCCCCAGACCGCGCCCCAGCCCATCAGACTGGCGTCGGTCGTGACAATGACCCACTCTGGTCTGCGGAATGTCATCCCTTGTGACAGGTTGTCCAGGGACAGCCACCAACGGAGTGAGTCTCTGGTCCTCTGATTTACTTGTATCTTCGGAGACAAGTCTGTATAGTCCCCATTCCACTGACTGAGCATGCACAGTTGTAATGGTCTTAGATGAATGCGCGCAAAAGGAACTATGTCCATTGCCGCTACCATCAACCCGATCACTTCCATGCACTGAGCTATGGAAGGAAGAGGAACGGAATGAAGTATCCGACAAGAGACTAGAAGTTTTGTTTTTCTGGCCTCTGTTAGAAAAATCCTCATTTCTAAGGAGTCTATTATTGTTCCCAAGAAGGGAACCCTTGTTGACGGGGATAGAGAACTCTTTTCCACGTTCACTTTCCATCCGTGAGATCTGAGAAAGGCCAGGACAATGTCCGTGTGAGCCTTCGCTTGAGGAAGGGACGACGCTTGAATCAGAATGTCGTCCAAGTAAGGTACTACAGCAATGCCCCTTGGTCTTAGCACAGCTAGAAGGGACCCTAGTACCTTTGTGAAAATCCTTGGAGCAGTGGCTAATCCGAAAGGAAGCGCCACGAACTGGTAATGTTTGTCCAGGAATGCGAACCTTAGGAACCGATGATGTTCCTTGTGGATAGGAATATGTAGATACGCATCCTTTAAATCCACCGTGGTCATGAACTGACCTTCCTGGATGGAAGGAAGAATAGTTCGAATGGTTTCCATCTTGAACGATGGAACCTTGAGAAACTTGTTTAAGATCTTGAGATCTAAGATTGGTCTGAACGTTCCCTCTTTTTTGGGAACTATGAACAGATTGGAGTAGAACCCCATCCCTTGTTCTCTTAATGGAACAGGATGAATCACTCCCATTTTTAACAGGTCTTCTACACAATGTAAGAATGCCTGTCTTTTTATGTGGTCTGAAGACAACTGAGACCTGTGGAACCTCCCCCTTGGGGGAAGTCCCTTGAATTCCAGAAGATAACCTTGGGAGACTATTTCTAGCGCCCAAGGATCCAGAACATCTCTTGCCCAAGCCTGAGCGAAGAGAGAGAGTCTGCCCCCCACCAGATCCGGTCCCGGATCGGGGGCCAACATTTCATGCAGTCTTGGTAGCAGTGGTAGGTTTCTTGGCCTGCTTTCCCTTGTTCCAGCCTTGCATTGGTCTCCAAGCTGGCTTGGCTTGAGAAGTATTACCCTCTTGCTTAGAGGACGTAGCACCTTGGGCTGGTCCGTTTCTACGAAAGGGACGAAAATTAGGTTTATTTTTTGCCTTGAAAGGCCGATCCTGAGGAAGGGCGTGGCCCTTACCCCCAGTGATATCAGAGATAATCTCTTTCAAGTCAGGGCCAAACAGCGTTTTCCCCTTGAAAGGAATGTTAAGTAGCTTGTTCTTGGAAGACGCATCAGCCGACCAAGATTTCAACCAAAGCGCTCTGCGCGCCACAATAGCAAACCCAGAATTCTTAGCCGCTAACCTAGCCAATTGCAAAGTGGCGTCTAGGGTGAAAGAATTAGCCAATTTGAGAGCATTGATTCTGTCCATAATCTCCTCATAAGGAGGAGAATCACTATCGACCGCCTTTATCAGCTCATCGAACCAGAAACATGCGGCTGTAGCGACAGGGACAATGCATGAAATTGGTTGTAGAAGGTAACCCTGCTGAACAAACATCTTTTTAAGCAAACCTTCTAATTTTTTATCCATAGGATCTTTGAAAGCACAACTATCCTCTATGGGTATAGTGGTGCGTTTGTTTAAAGTGGAAACCGCTCCCTCGACCTTGGGGACTGTCTGCCATAAGTCCTTTCTGGGGTCGACCATAGGAAACAATTTTTTAAATATGGGGGGAGGGACGAAAGGAATACCGGGCCTTTCCCATTCTTTATTAACAATGTCCGCCACCCGCTTGGGTATAGGAAAAGCTTCTGGGAGCCCCGGCACCTCTAGGAACTTGTCCATTTTACATAGTTTCTCTGGGATGACCAACTTGTCACAATCATCCAGAGTGGATAATACCTCCTTAAGCAGAATGCGGAGATGTTCCAACTTAAATTTAAATGCAATCACATCAGGTTCAGCCTGTTGAGAAATGTTCCCTGAATCAGTAATTTCTCCCTCAGACAAAACCTCCCTGGCCCCATCAGACTGGGTTAGGGGCCCTTCAGAAATATTAATATCAGCGTCGTCATGCTCTTCAGTATCTAAAACAGAGCAGCCGCGCTTACGCTGACAAGTGTTCATATTGGCTAAAATGTTTTTGACAGAATTATCCATTACAGCCGTTAGTTGTTGCATAGTAAGGAGTATTGGCGCGCTAGATGTACTAGGGGCCTCCTGAGTGGGCAAGACTCGTGTAGACGAAGGAGGGAATGATGCAGTACCATGCTTACTCCCCTCACTTGAGGAATCATCTTGGGCATCATTGTCATTATCACATAAATCACATTTATATAAATGAATAGGAATTCTGGCTTCCCCACATTCAGAACACAGTCTATCTGGTAGTTCAGACATGTTAAACAGGCATAAACTTGATAACAAAGTACAAAAACGTTTTAAAATAAAACCGTTACTGTCACTTTAAATTTTAAACTGAACACACTTTATTACTGCAATTGCGAAAAAACATGAAGGAATTGTTCACCAAATTTTCACCACAGTGTCTTAAAGCCTTAAAAGTATTGCACACCAAATTTGGAAGCTTTAAACCCTTAAAATAACGGAACCGGAGCCGTTTTAAACTTTAACCCCTTTACAGTCCCTGGTATCTGCTTTGCTGAGACCCAACCAAGCCCAAAGGGGAATACGATACCAAATGACGCCTTCAGAAAGTCTTTTCTAAGTATCAGAGCTCCTCTCACATGCGACTGCATGCCATGCCTCTCAAAAACAAGTGCGCCACACCGGCGCGAAAATGAGGCTCTGCTTATGCTTTGGGAAAGCCCCTAAGGAATAAGGTGTCTAATACAGTGCCTGCCGATATTATTATATCAAAATACCCAGATAAAATGATTCCTCAAGGCTAAATATGTGTTAATAATGAATCGATTTAGCCCAGAAAAAGTCTACAGTCTTAATAAGCCCTTGTGAAGCCCTTATTTACGATCGTAATAAACATGGCTTACCGGATCCCATAGGGAAAATGACAGCTTCCAGCATTACATCGTCTTGTTAGAATGTGTCATACCTCAAGCAGCAAGAGACTGCACACTGTTCCCCCAACTGAAGTTAATTGCTCTCAACAGTCCTGTGTGGAACAGCCATGGATTTTAGTTACGGTTGCTAAAATCATTTTCCTCATACAAACAGAAATCTTCATCTCTTTTCTGTTTCTGAGTAAATAGTACATACCAGCACTATTTCAAAATAACAAACTCTTGATTGAATAATAAAAACTACAGTTAAACACTAAAAAACTCTAAGCCATCTCCGTGGAGATGTTGCCTGTACAACGGCAAAGAGAATGACTGGGGTAGGCGGAGCCTAGGAGGGATCATGTGACCAGCTTTGCTGGGCTCTTTGCCATTTCCTGTTGGGGAGGAGAATATCCCACAAGTAAGGATGACGCCGTGGACCGGACACACCTATGTTGGAGAAAAAACTTTACATTTTTCACAATTTTAGGTTTCTCACTGAAATTATTTACAAACAGCTTGTGCTATTATGGCAGAAATTGTTGTAAAAGCTTCTCTGGGATCCCCTTTGTTCAGAAATAGCAGACTTATATGGCTTTGGCGTTGCTTTTTGGTAATTAGAAGGCCGCTAAATGCTGCTGCGCACCACACGTGAATTATGCCCAGCAGTGAAGGGGTTAAATTAGGTAGCTTGTAGGGAGCTTGCAGGGTTAATTTTAGAGATCAGCCTCCCACCTGACACATCCCACCCCCTGATCCCTCCCAAACAGCTCTCTTCCCTCCCCCACCCCACAATTGTTACCGCCATCTTAAGTACTGGCAGAAAGTCTGCCAGTACTAAATAAAAGAGTTTTTTTTTTTTTTTTTTAAATAAAAATTATAAAATATTTTAGTTGTGATGGACCCCTGCCTTAGCACCAACCTCCCTGATCCCCCCCTCCAGCTCTCTAACCCTCTCCCCTACCTAATTACCGCCATCTTGGGTACTGGCAGCTGTCTGCCAGTACCCAGTTTGGCCCCACTGGCCAAACTATTTAAATTTTATTTATAACTTTTATTTGTATTTTTTATACAAATTTATTTCTGTAGTGTAGCAGCCCCCCCACAATACCCCCACCCCCCTCCCCCTCCCAGATCCTTTTATATGTTAAAAAAAAAAAAAAAAAAAGTAACTTTTTTTTTTTAACTTTTTTTTCCCCCTTCCTTCATTGGTGTCAGTGTGGTAATGCGCGCACGTGCACGCGCGCACCCGTGCACATGCCCGCGCGCATCGTGCACACGCCCGCGCATCGTGCACGCGCGCGCACACGCTCCCTCCTCCCACTGGGCAAAGGCACCATCGGCACCATCACTACCGGTGCAGAGAGGGCCACAGAGTGGCTCTCTCTGCATCGGAGGCTTGTAAAGGGGTATTGCAGGATGCCTCCATATCGAGGCATCACTGCAATACCCTCAGAGCTGCTGGAAGTGATTGTGATCACTTCCAGCACTCTGTTAGACAACTGACGTACCAGGTACGTCCATTGTCATTAACTGCTTGTTAATGCATGACGTACCTGGTACGTCAGTTGTCATTAAGGGGTTAAATATAAATATATGAAATGATAATAAAAGCCTGTTGCTATCACTGCAGAAAGGCTATAAGTTATATGTATACAGTATTTTCTTAGTGAAGTGCCATTCCCCAGAAATACTTCAGTGCCAACATACATACATAACAGCCTGATACCAGTTGCTACTACTGCATTTAAGGCTGTACTTACATTTTATCGGTATTAGCAGTATTTTCTCAGTCAATTCCATTCCTTAGAAAATAATATACTGCAACATACCTCTTTGCAGGTGAACCCTGCCCGCTGTCCCCTGTTCTGAAGTTACCTCGCTCCTCAGAATGGCCGAGAACAGTAAATGGATCTTAGTTACGTCCGCTAAGATCATACACAAACTCAGGTAGATTCTTCTTCTAATGCTGCCTGAGAAAAAACAACACACTCCGGTGCCGTTTAAAATAACAAACTTTTGATTGAAGAAATAAAAACTAAGTTTTAATAACCACTGTCCTCTCACACATCCTATCTATTGGTTAGGTGCAAGAGAATGACTGGATATGACGTAGAGGGGAGGAGCTATATAGCAGCTCTGCTTGGGTGATCCTCTTGCACTTCCTGTTAGGGAGGAGTTATAATCCCATAAGTAATGGATGACCCGTGGACTGACTACACTTAACAGGAGAAAACATCAGTGTAAACAGGAACCTCTAAGTATCTATCCATTTTACACAATTTCTCTGGGACCACTATAGGGTCACAATCATCTAGAGTTGCTAATACCTCCCTAAGCAATAAGCAGAGGTGTTCAAGCTTAAATTTAAAGGCCATCATATCAGAATCTGTCTGAGGAAGCGTCTTTCCTGAATCAGAAATTTCTCCCTCAGATAACAAAACCCTCACCCCTTCAGAGCATTGTGAGGGCATATCAGATACGGCTACTAAAGCATGAGACGGCTCAGCATTTTTCCTTAACACAGAGCTGTCCCGCTTTCCTTGTAAACCAGGCAGTTTGGATAAAACCTCTGTGAGGGTTGTATTCATAACTGTGGCCATGTCTTGTAAAGTAAATTAATTCAACGCACTAGAGGTACTTGGCGTCACTTGTGCGGGCGTTACTGGTTGTGACACTTGGGGAGAGCTAGATGGCAAACCCTCATTTACATCTGACTGAGAATCATCTATTGCTCTATTTTTAAGTGATAATATATGTTCTTTATAATTTATAGATATATCAGTACAATTGGGACACATTCTAAGAGGGGGTTCCACAATGGCTTCCAAACATATTGGACAAGGATTTTCCTTGGTGTCAGACATGTTAAACAGGCTAGTAATGTAACAAGCAAGCTTGGAAAACACTGTAATCAAAGTAAATAACACTTAGAAATAAAACGGTACTGTGCCTTTAAGAGAAAAAAAAGCTGCACAAGTTCTGAAAAACAGTGTAAAAAAGCAGTAAACTTAACGAAATTATTTACAGTAGTATCTTACAGCCTTAGTAACTTTGCACAGCTATACAAACAATTAACCCCTTAATGGCAAAACCGGATTGAAAAAACGTCAAAACCGGTAAAAAAGACTTTCAACACCTTGTCACAGCTCTGCTGTGGCGCCTACCTGCCCTTCAGAACGATTTTTGGGGAAAAAAACCTCCTTTACAGCCCTCAATCACAGCAGGAACCACTGGAGAAGCAGTTGGATGTCTCTAAGGAAAAGAAACTGCGCAACTGAGGCGCGAAAATAGGCCCCTCCCACCTCACTTGATGTTTTGAGGCCTATTAGAAAAACACCTGAGTGTCTCTTAATTAACCATGTGGGTTAAAAAACCCTAAAACAGCCACAATGACCCCTTTAGTCCCTTCAAAAAAACGTTATAATTGCATCATTTACTGAACAAACAAAAACGTTTTTTCCTAACAGTGTCACCAGTAACTTATGAGCCCTTCAAGCAAGCTGAAATTCCTATCCAAGTGTCTGAATACAGCTTACCCTTCCCTCATGGGGATATTGCCAGCCTTTTCTAGAATTAACACAGTCTGTCTAGAAAAAATATAGACTTAACATACCTCATATGCAGCTTAGCATGCAAACCGTTCCCCCAACTGAAGTTTTCCTGTACTCTTCAGCCCCTGTGAGAACAGCAGTGTATCTTAGTTACAAAGTGCTAAGATCATAATCCTCCTTGCAGAAATCTTTATCCCTTTTCTGCCAGAGAGTAAATAGTACACACCGGTACCATTTAAAATAACAAGCTTTTGCTTGAGAAATAAAAAACTAACATTTTTGTCACCACACTCGCTCTGCCCTTCCTAGTTTCTTAGAGTAGGCAAAGAGAATGACTGGGGGGTGGAGCTAAGGGGGGAGCTATATAGACAGCTCTGCTGTGGGTGCTCTCTTTGCCACTTCCTGTTGGGAAGGATAATATCCCACAAGTAAGGATGAATCCGTGGACTCGATACATCTTACAAGAGAAATTCTAAATATCTCCATATGCAATATGTAAAATTGTATTATAAGACATATGCTAATAAAAGAGATTTCAACAAAAAAAATGATAACTTTCTTTGGTGTATTCATATGTGGTTCAGATCCTTATTGCTAGTTCGGCTGCCTCTTAGCAATTTTAAAACTGTCAAAGGCACGAACCTATGTCTGAGACTGGTAACTGGGTTTTTGTACATTTTGTTTGTGTTTTTTTTATTGATTTTGTTTAGTTTTTCTGCTGTTCCATTGAGAACCTCAATCTCTTCCAATAAATATTTATATTACACTCCTTTAAAAAAAAAAAAAAAAAAAAAGTGTTTTTGGTATGCAAAAGGGTCTAGCTGTGGGCATCAGAGGATTCTAGGTTGGGATTTTTACCTACACCTTGGCGCAGCAGGCATAATTTATAGAGATTATTGTCCTTATGAAGTATCTCTTGGTCGTTATGTCAAAGCAGAAGAAGGTTATTTAATTTCTCTTTTGTGAATATGCTACAGTGGTCTGTTTTATAGAGGATGTTTGTATTTCAACTTAGTATGTTCTGTAACATTTAAAACACGCTGCTGTGACACCGGAACCCTTCACTGAGGAACTTGTTCTATGCACCAAGAAGTGGTCGCTATTGGTTATAAAGAAGCTGAATGACCCACTCATGTTTGTGATTCGGTACAAATCTTGATGTTGCCGTCAGTTTTTTTCTGCAAACCAACGGGTTTTGCTGAATCTAAGCCAGGAGTGGCTCAAGCACAGAATATACAATAAGGTCTGTCTCCAGCCTGTGAGATTTAGCATCATGCAACCTTTAAGCCTTCCTTATTCATCCCAAAACGCTTCCTGCTCAGACCTCAGGGACTCACCTGGGATTGCACCAAGAAGCTTCATGAAAACCATAAAATAACCTTGCGGCTGCCCATGAACTGCAAATAGATTTTGTACAAGCAGCAAAAGAATAAATGATCATTTGTGACCAATGTACTGCAGAATATTAGTGTCTCACTGGAGAACAAAACAATGCAAACTGTGCTAAAAATATAGTTCATTTGAAGTGGTTATAAAGTATTGATTCTGCAGGGTATTATTCCTGATTTTATTTATACATACGATACCCACTGGTAGTTTTATATAAAAACACACACAAAACAGTGGGCACTGAGTGGGTGAGGACTTATACTTTATTGATACTCCAGTCGGCAAGAGAGGACACCCCCTGGCACTGGAGCCTCCGCAGGGTGGCATCATGTACAGTTCTGTTAAACATTGGCACTGCCATGCGCTGGTGACATATGTTTACATTTGGCAAAAATCTTTATTAGGGAGAAGTTACCCCTCAGCTGCCAGAGATACATGAGCTGCCATGGTAGCAGGGGAATAGCAGGTGGCACAATATATTCCTTTTGGGAGATTTTAACCCACCAGCTAACAAATAAGTGCACTCATGCAGACTCAACAATCTGGCAGTGAAGGGGTTACATAAGCAATGTAGTTGTAGGGACAAGAGAAGTGCTTGGTACAAACCAGAAGCCGACGACAGTGCAGACAAATAAATGTGAACATGACAGTGTGACAGGCACGTGGGGGGTCACACTCAGTCCTTGTGGCCGTTTACTCTGGCGCCATCACTGGGGCAGTGAGTGTATTCTCAAACCTAGTGGTTTCAATCAGTGAACCAGCAAATCACTCAAGGAGCATACAAGTCAACTGGGGTCGCTAGTATCATGTAATGGGCGGGGCATACTCACCCGCAGCAATCCCAGTGAGGACCATGGCCTGCCAATGGGTTGGTGCTTGCTGAATTATTTCTGATCATATGTTACACTAACACTATCTCCACTGACACATTAATCCTGTCTGGTAGAGGGAGTAGCTATCCTATACTATTGTAATCAATGAACACATAGATTTGTTTATCTAAAGCAACTTGATTATTAACATGGGCACCTGTATCACATTATTTGTTCTAGTTCTTTTTGCAACTGTCTATTAGCTTGTGTGAGTGGGTGCATGCATAGGTGTATGTTTGTGTGAGTGGGTGTATGCATGTTCAGGAGTGTGCTTGTGTGAGTAGGTGTGTGTGCGTGTAAATTTAGGACTGCGCTTGTATGAGTATGCTTGTGTGAGTGGGTGTGTGCATGTAGCAGTGTGCTTGAGTGAGTGGGTGTGTGCATGTAGGAGTGTGCTTGAGTGAGTGTGTGCATATGGGAGTGTGCTTGAGTGAGTGTGTGCATATGGGAGTGTGCTTGAGTGAGTGGGTGTGTGCATGTAGGAGTGTGCTTGAGTGAGTGGGTGTGTGCATGTAGGAGTGTGCTTGAGTGAGTGGGTGTGTGCATGTAGGAGTGTGCTTGAGTGAGTGGGTGTGTGCATGTAGGAGTGTGCTTGAGTGAGTGGGTGTGTGCATGTAGGAGTGTGCTTGAGTGAGTGGGTGTGTGCATGTAGGAGTGTGCTTCAGTGAATGGGTGTGTGCATGTAGGAGCATGCTACTGTGGGTGGGTGGGTGCATGTAGGAGCATGCTTGTATGAGTGGGTGTGTGCATGTAGGTGTATGCATGTATGAGTGGGTGTGTGCATGTAGGTGTATGCATGTATGAGTGGGTGTGTGCATGTAGGTGTATGCTTGTATGAGTGGGTGTGTGCATGTAGGTGTATGCATGTATGAGTGGGTGTGTGCATGTAGGTGTATGCTTGTATGAGTGGGTGTGTGCATGTAGGAGCATGCTTGTATGAGTGGGTGGGTGCATGTAGGTGTATGCTTGTGCGAGTGTCGCTTTAGGAGTATGCTTGTATGAGTGGGTGTATGCATGTAGGAGTATGCTTGTATGAGTGGGTGTGTGCATGTAGGAGCATGCTTGTATGAGTGGGTGTGTGCATGTAGGTGTATGCTTGTATGAGTGGGTGTGTGCATGTAGGAGCATGCTTGTATGAGTGAGTGGGTGGGTGCATGTAGGTGTATGCTTGTGCGAGTGTCGCTTTAGGAGTATGCTTGTATGAGTGGGTGTGTGCATGTAGGAGTATGCTTGTATGAGTGGGTGTGTGCATATAGGAGAATGCTTGTATGAGTGGGTGTGTGCATATAGGAGAATGCTTGTATGAGTGGGTGTGTGCATATAGGAGTATGCTTGTATGAGTGGGTGTGTGCATATAGGAGTATGCTTGTATGAGTGGGTGTGTGCATATAGGAGTATGCTTGTATGAGTGGGTGCGTGCATATAGGAGTATGCTTGTATGAGTGGGTGCGTGCATATAGGAGTATGCTTGTATGAGTGGGTGTGTGCATATAGGAGTATGCTCGTATGAGTGGGTGCGTGCATGTAGGAGTATGCTCGTATGAGTGGGCGCGTGCATATAGGAGTATGCTTGTATGAGTGGGTGCGTGCATGTAGGAGTATGCTCGTATGAGTGGGCGCGTGCATATAGGAGTATGCTTGTATGAGTGGGTGTGTGCATGTAGGAGTATGCTTGTATGAGTGGGTGTGTGCATGTAGGAGTATGCTCGTATGAGTGGGTGTGTGCATATAGGAGTATGCTTGTATGAGTGGGTGGGTGCATATAGGAGTATGCTTGTATGAGTGGGTGTGTGCATATAGGAGTATGCTCGTATGAGTGGGTGTGTGCATATAGGAGTATGCTCGTATGAGTGGGTGTGTGCATATAGGAGTATGCTCGTATGAGTGGGTGTGTGCATATAGGAGTATGCTCGTATGAGTGGGTGTGTGCATATAGGAGTATGCTTGTATGAGTGGGTGTGTGCATATAGGAGTATGCTCGTACGAGTGGGTGCGTGCATATAGGAGTATGCTCGTACGAGTGGGTGCGTGCATATAGGAGAATGCTCGTATGAGTGGGTGTGTGCATATAGGAGTATGCTTGTATGAGTGGGTGTGTGCATATAGGAGAATGCTTGTATGAGTGGGTGTGTGCATATAGGAGTATGCTTGTATGAGTGGGTGTGTGCATATAGGAGTATGCTTGTATGAGTGGGTGTGTGCATATAGGAGTATGCTTGTATGAGTGGGTGTGTGCATATAGGAGTATGCTTGTATGAGTGGGTGTGTGCATATAGGAGTATGCTTGTATGAGTGGGTGTGTGCATATAGGAGAATGCTTGTATGAGTGGGTGTGTGCATATAGGAGTATGCTTGTATGAGTGGGTGTGTGCATATAGGAGTATGCTTGTATGAGTGGGTGTGTGCATATAGGAGTATGCTCGTATGAGTGGGA